>NW_027355701.1:0-22114 GCF_012295235.1 Primulina huaijiensis
CGAGAAAATAGAGGTAATATCACCCTCTCCTGATTTGAAGGAACTTCCAAGCCACCTATGTTATGCATTCTTAGGAGAGAAGTCGACATATCCGGTAATCATGTCTTCCTCCATTACTATTAATGAAAAAGATAAATTATTGAGAGTATTGAGGGAATATAAAACCGCCTTGGGATGGTCAATTTCTGATATTAGGGGAATTAGCCCCACTATATGCATGCATAAAATTTTAATGGAGGAGTCATATACTCCTCATGTGGACCATCAGAGGAGATTAAATCCGGCAATGAAAGAAGTAGTGAAAAATGAGGTGCTTAAATTGTTGAATGCTGGTGTGATATATGCTATTTCTGATAGCAGTTGGGTGTCTCCTGTACAAGTTGTACCGAAGAAGGGTGGAATAACTGTGGTTAAAAATGAACATGATGAATTGATATCTACTCGTACTGTAACTGGTTGGCGAGTTTGTATGGATTATAGAAAATTGAACAATGCCACCCGAAAAGATCATTTTCCATTGCCTTTTATTGATCAAATGCTAGATAGACTTGCTGGTTATTGTCATTATTGCTTCTTAGATGGTTATTCAGGTTATAACCAGATAGCTATAGCACCAGAGGATCAGGAAAAGACTACTTTTACGTGTCCCTATGGTACGTTCGCTTTTAGGAGAATGCCTTTTGGGCTATGCAATGCACCGGCCACTTTTCAGAGGTGTATGATGGCTATATTTGCAGACATGGTGGAAGAAATCATGGAAGTCTTCATGGATGACTTCTTGGTATTTGGCTCTTCATTTGATCATTGTTTACATAACTTATCCCTTGTGTTGCAGAGATGCCAAGAAAAGAACTTAGTTCTTAATTGGGAAAAATGTCACTTTATGGTCCAAGAGGGCATTGTCCTGGGACATAAAGTATCATCTAAGGGATTAGAGGTGGATAGAGCCAAGGTGGTTGCAATTGAAAAACTTCCTCCACCAAAGAACATCAAAGGAATAAGGAGCTTTCTAGGACATGCGGGGTTTTATCGGAGATGTATTAAAGATTTTTCTAAGATCACTAAACCCTTATGTAATTTGCTTGAAAAAGATTCCACATTCATATTTGATGATGATTGTTTGCAGGCTTTCGAGAAAATCAAGAGGGCATTGGTGATTGCACCAATCATGATAGTGCCGGACTGGAAGGAGCCCTTTGAGCTGATGTGTGATGCAAGTGACTATGCCGTTGGTGCGGTATTGGGACAAAGAAGAGAAAGGATGTTTAGGGCAATTTATTATGCAAGCCGTACTATGGATGCTGCACAGCAAAATTACACCACGACTGAAAAGGAGATGCTTGCTGTAGTATTTGCCTTCGATAAATTCAGGCCATATCTGATCGGCACAAAGGTAATTGTTTTTACTGACCATGCAGCCATTCGCTACCTATTTGCCATGAAGGATGCGAAACCACGCTTGATAAGGTGGATACTGCTATTGCAAGAATTTGACTTTGAGATCAAAGATAAGAAGGGAAGAGAGAATCAAGTGGCTGACCACTTATCAAGACTTGAGCTAGAGGTTAGGAAAGAAGAAGATGTAATACAGGAAACATTTCCGGATGAACAACTCTTCGAGGTAAGTTCAGTACTCCCTTGGTTCGCTGACATTGCAAATTTCTTGTCTTGTGGTATTATTCCTCCAGATCTGAACCACCATCAGAAAAAGAAGTTTTTCCCTGATATCAAATTTTTCTTCTGGGATGATCCTTGTGTGTATAAGAGATGTGCTGACCAAGTGCTTAGGAGATGTGTTGACGGTGTCGAAGCACACCAAATTCTTGAGCAATGTCATTCATCCGCATACGGTGGACATTTTGGAGCTACACGAACTGCAGCTAAGGTATTGCAATCATGTTTTTTTTGGCCGACTTTGTTTAAGGATAGCTATACCTTAGTGAAATCATGTGATAGGTGCCAAAGGTTAGGAAACATCTCTAGGCGTCACGAATTGCCACTGACAAATATTTTGGAAGTGGAACTTTTTGATGTCTGGGGCATAGATTTCATGGGACCATTTTCCCCTTCTTTTGGTCAATCTTATATATTATTAGCTGTAGATTATGTTTCGAAATGGGTGGAAGCAATCGCCACCAGTACTAATGATGCTCGTGTTGTAGTTAAGTTTATGCACAAGAACATCTTCACCAGATTTGGAACACCGAGGGCCATCATAAGTGNAGCATCGAGCTTTCTGGGCAGTTAAGAAGTTGAACTTTGACTTGAAAGCATCTGGCGAAGGCAGAAAACTACAGTTAAATGAAATGGATGAGTTCCGCAATGATGCATATGAAAATGCCAAGATTTACAAAGAACAGACCAAGAAGTGGCACGATAAACTCATTGTACAAAGGGAGCTAAAACCAGGACAACAAGTACTATTGTTCAATTCCCGTCTGAAGTTGTTTCCTGGTAAGCTAAAGTCGTGTTGGTCAGGGCCATTTGTTGTGGAAACAATGTCTCCTTATGGGGCAATTGAGCTAAAATGCAATGATGGGAGGACCTTTAAGGTGAACGGACAGCGAGTCAAGCCATACTATGGGACTGAATTGAGGAATATCGACAATGTCAAGCTGAGCGAACCAAACTGATCAGACTAGTGACAGTCTGGCTGAAGACGTTAAACCAAGCGCTTATTGGGAGGCAACCCAAATTTGTGTTTCTCTATTATATTTCGTTTTCGGTTTTTATTTATTTATTCTTGTTTTATTGTTTTTGATTGTGTTTTTTTAATAGTATGTTCTTGTATCTTCCCAAAATTTTATGAATTAAAATGGTTTTCTTTTCAGGACTAAAAAAAAAAAAATTGGAGAGAAAAAAATTTTCTGCCGAAGCAGTACCGCACCCGCGGTCCATATTGCAGCGCACCCGCGGTTTCTTGGAATTACAAAATAAAATTTTTTGCCAAAAGCTTTGCGCACCCGCGGTAAGTCTTGAGCGCACCCGCAGTTTCTGAACGTCGAAGATTAGTTAAATTCCAGTAGCGGCAGCGCACCCGCGCTACAAAAAGAACCGCACCCGCGGTCAATGAAAATCAAAGGTCATTGAATTGCCGAGAGCACACCGCACCCGCTGTCCTTGCACACCGCACCCGCGGTCGTCGTTTTAAAAATCAGATTGGGGCAGAATTTAGCCATCACCGAAGAACCCTTCTTCAATTTCTCTCCTCCATTTCGAATTTCATCTTCTCACAACACACTCCACACTCAAGATTTGTTCTTCCAAGCACAAATTCTCCACTACAAAACCAATAGCTTCACTCATTCAATCAAATATCCCTTTCCTTTCAACAAAAAAAATCAACACCAAACCTAGGGTTTCAAAGGGGCTCGAAAATTTCTTCAAGGATTGAATGGAGCTTTGATTTTGTTCCACAAGAAACATTTAAACAATCAAGGTGAGCAAATCAATACTACATTTGCTTTAAATTCGAAATATTTGGTGTTATTGGATATGGAAGAAATTTACATTTAGTGGAGTAAATTATTCAAATTGTGGATTATATTGGTGTGAAAATTGTTGGAGTATTGTTATTGTGGTGAATAAGTTTGAGGAAGTGAAAAATCATTTAGTTTTGTGAATTGATTGAAGGGGAAGTTGTTGAACTCAAGGTGTTTGATAAAATGCCTCCTAGAAAGAAACAAGCTAAGGGTGCATCATCATCTTCAAACTATGATGCAAACAAATTTTGGAACGAAATAGCTGAGGAAAATTATGGGAGAATTTTAAATAAAAGCATTATAAAAGAGAGGGGATTTGATTTAAGTTTTCCCTGGTCCGAAATTGGTTTAATGCTTACTGCTCGGCATTGGGAGGAGTTTTGCAGGCAGCCACAAGATGCTGTCATTTCATTGGTGAGAGAATTCTATGCCAACCTCAAGGTTAGGCATGAACAATTGAAGGTGTTGGTGAGAGGAAAAATGGTTGCCTTTGATGCACATACAATAAATACTTTATATGACATCCCTCATATTATGCATGATGAGTATGAAGAATATCGGGCTGAGCATGTTGATTATAATCATATTCTTCAAACAATTTGCATAGAAGGAGCTGAGTGGAGAATGAGGGATGAGGTGCATGTCAGCCTAGCCAAGTCTGATCTGAAAACTGTTGCCAAAGATTGGTATTCATTTATTTCTGCTAGGATCAAGTCTACCGAACACACCACCACTGTCATCAAGGAGAGAGCTATCCTTACTTTTTTCATTATGACGGGACGGGCAATTGATTTAGGGCAATTGCTCCAGAATTCGATGCTTGAATATGCAAATGGTAACTCTCCTAGTGGACTCCTCCACCCTTCTTTGATCACAGCATTATGCCAAAATGCGGGAGTGAATTGGGCTGTGAACGAAGAAATGTTGAAGCCGAAAAATGTCATTGTGGCAATTCAACCACATAGGGCAGTGAGAGGTGATCAAGCGGCGGCACGTCGAGCTGAAAGGGAATTTAACAGAAGAGCTGCACAAAGACGTGCCCATGTTCAAGCTCAAGAACCACAGCCACAACCACAACCGCAACCAAGAAATATGAGAGATAGGTTGACCCATTTGGAAGAGGAAATGCGAAATCAACGTCAAGACATGGATGCGTTTCGGTTTAGGACCGATACATTTATGGATTATATGATGGATTTTACGTCTGTCTTGGCTCAGAAATTTCCAGCAGCCTCAACCTCTGGTAATCCATTTCCACCTCCTCCTCAGTGGCCACCCATTTTCCACCCGCCGGAGTTCCAACAACAGCCATCACAAGATGATGAAGAAGATGACGATGGCAATGACTACTAACTGTCGTTGCCATAGGTATGTGTATTCCTCTAACTTTCATGCTTATTCACATCGAGGACGATGCACGTGTTTAAGTTTGGGGGAGATATTGTTTATTTATTTTATTTTGTGTATTTAATTTAGTTTTATTTTGTGTGTTTTATTTTCCTTTGAGTTGTTTGCTTGTGTGTTTTTAGTCATGAAATATTTTAATGGCCAATGATGAGAAAAGAAAAATTTTGCATTAAGAGGAAAAGTCATGCATTATGTTCATGTTTATAATTTTTAGACTTATAATTTCTATACAACTCTGTGATTTTCATTTGACATTGAAATAAATTTTTTCAAACACATAGATGATTGAGGCAATCTTTGACTTTACTCGGGCCTATTTATATTGTTCATAAATATCCATTTGAAGCCCTGTTGAGCCTATATGAGAAAAGAATTGTGTTCTTGAATTTCTTGGAAGCCAAGCACTTTTCTTTTGAATATATATGTATTTGGTTGATGCATTGAGACACCATTTTTTTCACGATGACTAGATTCTACTTTGTGCTGGTGAATTGAGATTTTGTCTAGAACAAGCCAAACAACACTAGAGACGAAATACGGACAATCTATGATTAGGAATGATTTAGGTGATATTTTTTTTTTTATCGATTGAGCCTTTCAAGCCACCAAATAAAAATTATTTATCATTTGTCACCTCTTTGAAGCTTATATGAATTCGAATGGCACACGTAAAAATGTGTAAAAGACCCCCATTCGATGTTCTTTCAAATATCCCACATTTACCACCCTGTTGAATATCTTAAACACTAATTTCTTACCTTCTCAAGGGAGTAAAAATTCAAAGGATTAAAGAAATTGAAAATCTCCTACAAAAGAAAAAAAAATGAATGATTTTTCATTGAAGAGTTGGAGAAAAATGGGAGAAAAAGAGATGAAATGAAAAAAAAATGGAGATAAAAGAAAAAGTGGAGTTTGCAAAAGATATAAAATTCAACTTACTCCCTTATTTGAATTCCTAATCTTCATTTGTAGCCGTGAGCCAAGGCCTAACATTACAAACATTGCAAATCCTATTGACCAAGTCATAGTTGTCCAATATACTAGTGGAGAGTGATTGGAAGGATCTAGCCTATGGACAATCGATAAACACTTCCATTGAGTATGAATCTTGATCAATTTTAATACACACCTCATTGCATCAAATATTTATTGGGTATTACTTTCTTGAATGAATATGCTTTGAACCAAATCTTTACCGGAAAAGACCTCTTGATTTGTGTTTGCAAAAATTGAAATAAATTGATAATGTTTTGAAACATGAGTTGAAGATATTAAAAAAAAAAAAATTAACCAATTGCATGATTTTATCCGGATGAAAATTTGGTTGGATTGTTTTGATTTGTGAATGCATGAAGAGTTGGTTAATTTATCTTGATGCCAAGTTTTTTAAAATATTTCATGACTTATTTGTTTGTTTGTGTTGTTTTGTTTTGCTCGGGACTAGCAAAATATTAAGTTTGGGGGAGTTTGATAAGTGCAATTTATTGTACTTTTATTACCTGTTTTTAACTTAGAATTTTGTGATTCTTGAGCAGGTTTTATGTGAGTTTTTGTTGTTTTTGTTGTTGTAGTTTGGAAGCTTAGAATGAGAAATTGGAGTAGTAAAAGTGTTGAATTGGAAAGTGCACACGATGAAAATTTCCGAAGCAGTACCGCACCCGCGGTACATGTTGCACCGCACCCGCGGTCTTCGTAGCTTGGAGATTAAAGTTTCCCCGAAACTAGACCGCACCCGCGGTCTGTGTTATAGCGCACCCGCGGTCGTTGACAGACAAAGTCCGGAAAATGCTGATTTTTGGTGTGCTGCGCATGGGAGTTGAGGACTTTTGTGTTTTGCGTGCAAAGACTTGCCTAGGACTATAAAAGGCTTCTATTATTTACTATCTAGGGTAGGAAGGGAGCAAAGGAGAGGAGAGGAGGCTACAAAGAAGTTCAAAGCTCAAATTCATCATTCGGAGGAGATTTCTTGCACACTTTGGAGAGAAATAACCTGCACTCCACACTCTTGTTCTAAGTTCTTCTTTCTTTATTTTTATTTGATATGTCTTGTTTAAGATTCATGTGTTGTTGTGTTGTTTGTATTATTATTATGAACTAATTCTTGTGTCTAGAGGAAAGATGGAACAAAACTAGAAACCATGTGTTGGGATTTATGAATTATGCTATATAAGTTTTCGTTATTGTTCATTTGTATTTTTCCAATCTTAACGCTTTCATTTTACTGGCCATATCTTGAATGATTCTTATGTTTATAAGTTATCACTTGGAAAAGGGATTTTATAAACAAGAAAGGGAAAAATACATCGATGGTATTTATAGAGTTCGGGAGGACATATATTGCTATTGAAGCCATTAAGAGAAATTAGTGCTTATTGTGTTATTTAATTATAGATTGTTGACGGGGACGTTACAATCTTTTGTTAGATAATTAGTATCTACTTAGCAATCGGAAGATGAAGTAGAGAATTTAGAATTCTTGGCTAATGAATAATAATGACATTTATAATATAGCTACACAAAATAACACATGGTGGATAGTTGCGTGAAATCGGACCTCTAGATCTTTTATTCTATTGTTATTTGCACAAGTTTGTTGTGATATTTTATTTAAATCCTTTGTCGATTTAGTGATTCTCGCAAACAAATCATTTAATCGATTTTTCTAAATAAAATTGAGACTATTTTAATTACAAGCATTAATATACATTTATATATATACTCCTCGTGGGATCGACACTTGTACTCAAAAATACATTTTATTATAACTTGACGTTGTGCACTTGCAAGCAATTAAGAAAATTTGCAACAAACAAGTACCCACTTCCGCTGATTGAAGATTTATTTGATCAGTTGCAGGGAGCTTCAGTGTTCTCAAAGATTGATCTACGTTCCGGTTATCACCAGTTGAGGTTGAAAGTAGCCGATGTTCTCAAGACTTCTTTCAGGAATCGTTACGGCCACTTCAAGTTCCTTGTGATGCCATTCGATTTGACGAATGCGCCAGCGATCTTAATGGATATCATGAATCGCGTAGTTCCTGGTGATAGCGTATACTTCTCGACAGTTGAAAACCCATGAGAAGAACTACCCTACCCAAGATCTAGAGTTGGCAGCCGTAGTTTTTGCCTTAAAGATTTGGAGGTATTATTTGTACGGGGAGAAGTGTCAGATCTTTACCGACCATTAGAGTCTCAAGTACTTCTTTACGCAGAAAGAGCTGAATATGCGTCAGAGGCGTTGATTGGAGCTAGTGAAGGACTACGACTGTGACATTAGCTACCACCCTGGTAAATCTAATGTAGTTGCGGGTGCATTGAGCAGGAAAGTCGCAGTGATGGCTCATTTGACGATTTTGAGACTTCTTCAGTTTGAGATGCAGAGGTTTGATCTAGAGACATATCCTCGAGGTAGAGTTCCCCGTCTATCTACTTTGACGATTCAGTCTTATCTTCTAGACCGTATTCGCAGTGGTCAGTCAGCAGACGAGCAGTTGGCAAAGTGGAAGCAGAGAGATGAGGCCAAGGGCAGTAACTTGTATACAGTTAGCGACGGTATTGTGAGATATCGAGGCAGAATGTGGGTTCCTAGCAGCGATTCTATTCGAGCAGATATTTTATCAGAGGCCCACATGTCGCCGTACTCTATTCACCCTGGGAGTACGAAGATGTACAAAGATATGCAGTTGTTGTATTGGTGGCCGGGAATGAAGAAGGATATCAGACGTTTTGTATCCGAGTGTCTGACTTGTCAGCTAGTGAAAGCGGAGCATCAGAGACCAGCAGGTATGCTCAAGCCTCTTCCTATTCCCGAGTGGAAGTGGGAGAATGTTACCATGGACTTAGTTGTCGGTTTGCCGAAGTCAGTCAGAGGATCAAATGCTATCTGGGTGATTGTTGATCGTCTTACCAAATCAGCGCACTTCTTGCCTATTAAGACGACTTTCACCATGATTTAGTATGCAGAGTTGTATATCCGAGAGATAGTCCGACTTCATGGTATTCCCGTTTCTATCATGTCTGATCGAGATCCCAGATTCACTTCCTCATTTTGGAAGAGTTTGCATTCGACTATGGGTATGAAGTTGTTGTTTAGCACAGCTTTCCACCCTCAGACAGATGGGCAGTCAGAAAGGGTTATCCAGATTTTGGAGGATCTTCTCCGTGCATGTGTCATTGATTTCTCAGAGAGTTGGGAGTCGAAGTTGCCGTTAGTAGAGTTCACCTATAACAACAGTTTTCAGTCGTCTATAGGTATGGCTCCGTATGAAGCACTGTATGGTCGCAAGTGCAGATCGCTTATTCACTGGGATAAAGTAGGAGAGAGAGCAGAATTGGGTCCGGAGATTATTCAGCAGACTGCCGATGTAGTAGTCAAGATCCGTGATAGGATGAGGACTGCTCAGAGTCGACAGAAGAGTTATACGGATCAGTGGAGGAGAGATCTAGAGTTTGCCGTCGGCGACCATGTTTTCGTGAAGGTAGCACCTATGAAGGGTGTCATGCGGTTTGGGAAGAAAGGGAAGCTTAGTCCGAGATTCATCGGACCCTTTGAGATCCTCGACAAGGTTGGGACGTTAGCTTATCGTGTTGCTCTTCCGCCGAATCTGGTCGGAGTACACAATGTGTTCCACGTCTCTATGCTGAGGAAGTATATGGCGAATCCTTTGCATGTCCTGAATTTTGAGTCGTTGCAGCTCACTCCGAACCTGTCTTATGAAGAAAGACCAGTGCAGATCTTAGACAGACAGGAGAAGAAGCTTCGGAATAAGCTGGTGAAGCTAGTGAAGGTCAAATGGCTTAATCATTCAGAGGAGGAAGCTACGTGGGAGTCTAAGCTAGAGATGAGGAGTCGTTACCCCGAGTTATTCGGTGAGTTTTAATTTCGAGGACGAAATTTCTTTTAAGGGGGGAGAGTTGTAGAACCCGTTAAATCAGGCTACGTATAAGCCATGCATAATTACTATTATTTAAATTAAAATGATTTTTATGCATGAGGATTTAAAATTCATTCTTTTAAAATTGTTGAGTTATTTTACGCAGTAGTTTAATTTTATCTTTTCAGTTAAGTAAGGGAGGCCGGATTGGAGTTGGAGTATTAAGATAAAAATTTAATGATAAGAAAACATTCGTAGAATTTATTTAAGATAAATAATGATTTATTTTAATGTAAAAGAAAGTTTAAGAATTTAATTAATTAATTAGAGATAAGTAGTAAATAAATTCGTTTATGTCCAATAATTTAATTAAAAGCCTAAATTAAAATATATGACCAATTGAGATAAGTTAATCTAGGCTTATTTTATTTAAGAAATTATAATTTAACATGATAGCAAATTTACCTTCAAGATTTTAAATTTGTCATGTATGCAAGATAATTACCATCCTAAATTAATTTATTTATTCACTAAAATACTTAATTGGTAGATAAAACTTTAAAGATTTAAAATATAATATTTAAGAAATATTTTCCCTCCATTATCTTAGAAAAATCGGCCACCTCCTAGAAGATTTAAAAATATTTGACAACTCACCACTTGATTCATTTCCTTAATCTTTTCTTGGTAGATAATTCCCCCACCTTTTTAATCACCAGTAATTAATCAATTAAGAAATATTCCACCTTGTACCTAGACTCAATTTTCGGCCACATCCCATTTAAATTATCCCTCAAAATCCTATGATACCAAACCATTTCCTTATATCACAAATTCAAAGAAAGCAAGATTTGATCTTGCCATTTAATTCTCTTTTATCTTGCAACATTCTCTTCATTTTCCCTAACCATTCTCCCCAACCCATTCTCTCAAAATTTCAGTCTCTTTCAGCAAGAAAATTCGTGTGAGGCTAGAGGAAAAATAAGAGAGAAAAACAAGAAAGTGAAGCAGCTCCGTCTCCGCCGCGCCGCGTCGTTGTATTGATTTGTTTTTCATTTCAAACAAATCCAAGGCATGTATATATGGTTTCTTTGCTCTTCAATCAAGTTATATAAATAATTTAAAACATTACATGTACATGAATCATGCAGCAAAATCGATTTTTGGACAGCAACTTTTGAAAAACATGTACAGATTTTTCGGCCTTCCTGTTGTGCCTTCACGGGTTGCATTGTTTTTGTGATTGCAAGGGTTGGCTCACGTCCAGTCTTTCCAGGCTGCATCTAGGAAGGTTATAGGATGTGTTAGGAAGGGATTTTCCCATTGGTTAACGTCTCTTTTTCCCCCAGCAACTCGAAAGGACAGCAACTCGTCCATAGTGCATTTTGTGTCTGGGGTTGCATGATTTATGGTCTAAGGCAAGTGTTCTGATCTTGTCTGCTCTAGGGGCTGTAGACATGGTTAGAACCTCTCCTTGACATGTCTAGGACATGACCAAGATGCCCTTTCATGGCTTGGTTCATGTCCTCATCGGTTTTTAAAACAAACAAAGAACAGCGCCCCTTCGGTTTTAAAATTCTGGTTTTGTAGAGTGTGTTGAGTTTCGGTTTTGGGATGTTAGGTGGGTTGTGGTTGGCTTCTAGCCCTTATCCATGACGCATACAACACCTTAGCATGTCTAGCATGAACCATGGTTAACCTCATAACCATTGGACCCTTCATTTGACAGTAAAACAAGGAAGACACCCCACGCGAGTGAGGCGTGTTCTCGAGTGGAGATTGTGAGTGGTTTCGGGTGTTGCTTGGATTGTGGTTGGCCTAGGGCCCATAGCCATGGTTCAAACCATACCTTAGGGTAGTGGTAAAAGGCTCTGGTTGGTGGTTCAAGCCCCAATGGCCAATAGCCTCACAAACGAAGCACGGATGCACGGCAGCTGCTGCGGCATTTTTGACAGCAATTTAAGCTTCGGTTCAGAGGCTTGTTTCGAGTTCTTGGTTAGCTTTTAGCCTATGGGCTTGGACTGGATAGTGCCTCATTGAGTTAGGAAGGTCATGTTTTTGGCCGTTTGTGATTTGGTTAAGTTTAGAGGTCGTACAAGAATTTACGGTGCAATGTGCCAAAGTGAGTCTCGAAAGAGTGTTTCTTGATTTTGGCCTCCATTCACTATTTTCGTGTATTGCAGTCCTATGGTCATGTTTTCCAGTATTTTGAGAGTATTTTAATCATGGCTAAATGATGGTTCGATGTTGGTTCGGGTTGGTACGAAGCCATGATTGAATACTAAGTTCGTTGGGCATAATTGTCCCGTTTTTTGGTTCAATTACAAGGTTTTGGTCAAGTTAAGTTTATTTGCATGTTCTCATGTTAGGATTAGGATGCAGCGAGCCTGGGAACGATCCAACCCATTCGGTAAAATAAAACAGGATATTTAATTATATTACGTGCGTAAAATATAAAAGTTTATTTTTTAGATATATGCGATATTGCTTGTAGCCATCTCACGTTCATGGGATTCCAGCTTCTGGGATTATTACTTCACCCGTTGACCTACGACATGTTCATGTTCATGTATGGGTACGGATATCCAGTCCAAGGGCTGTGATGAGCTCTACCGCCCAGTATACTGTGGTTTAGTCTGATCAGACGATTCATGTTATGTTATGTTACGTTATGTTATGGGCCACTCGCGTAGAACATATTCTCAACAGAAAATTATGATATGCTATTTTATGACAGGGCTCAATCAAGCAAACATTTTACGTACGATTTTCAGTTACGCACGTATTTATAATTAATAATGACACGATTTCCATGTTTACGTTACGACACGATATTTTTAAGTTGCATACGCTTTTATTATATATTTACTTGTTATTTCACGATATATGCATGCTGAGTTTTAAGACTCACCGGACTTGATTGTTGTCGGTACTGATGAGGTCGAGACGAGGGCGGGGACCAGTGAGCTAGCTTGGGTCGGCAGTAGTAGGAACCCGAGGACCTCATTTTCAGCACTTACTATTTTTATTCCAAACTCAGTTTTATTTTGTCGAATTATTTTAAGTTGTTATTCTGAAAATCTTATTTACTTTCGCTGCTACTTTAAATATTGGATCTTTTTATCAGTATATTTTACGAATGAGTCATTTTATTTATTTAAAGAGAAAATTTTAAGTTCTTCCGCAAATTTTCAAGTACGAAATACGACCCTCTACAAGAACATTGGGAGATAAGTTTTGTATTGTGCTGACGTCTCTCAGGAAATATTTTCATAAAGAGAGTTGCCACGAAGGCCTTGATAGATTTAGGGGCCACTCACTCTTTTATTTCGGAGACGTTCGCTAGTCACCTAGACGTCAAGTCTATTGGACTCGACGTGAGCTATTCAGTGACGGTCCCATCAGGAGAAGAATTGACAGCTTCTAGTGTGGTCAGAGACATCGATCTGGAACTCCAGGGCCACCTAGTGTACGCCGATTTGATTGTGTTGCCAATGCCAGAATTTGATATTATTTTGGGAATGGACTGGCTGACGAAGAACTGAGTTCTCATCGATTTATAGAAAAGGTTAGTGTTAGTAAGACCTATGGGTATGGAGCAGTTTCTCTTTGAGCCAGATAGATGGAGAAGTTTCCTTCGCATGATCTCTTGCATGTAGGCACGGAGACTTATTTACAAGGGTTGTAAGGCTTTCTTGGCCAGCATTGTTTCGGCGCCTGATGCACCCACTCCATCGAGATCTGAGGTACCCGTAGTCAGAGATTTTCCTGACGTCTTTCCGGATGACGTAACAGGTCTTCCACCACAGAGAGAGGTGGAGTTTGCAATCGATATTATGCCAGGCACTGTGCCAATCTCCAAGACACCGTACCGATTAGCTCCAACTGAGATGCTAGAACTTAAACAGCAGATTCAGGAGCTTTTTGACAAGGAATTTATTTGCCCTAGTTTCTTGCCAGGGGGCGCGCCAGTGCTTTTTTGTAAAGAAAAAGGATGGGAGCATGAGGCTGTGTATTGATTACCGTGAATTGAACAAAGTAACGATCAAGAATAAATATCCAATACCAAGGATCGAGAACTTGTTCGATCAGTTGCAGGGAGCTTCGGTGTTCTCTAAGATAGATCTTCGATTAAGGTATCATCAGCTGAAGGTGAAAGACGCAGATGTTCACAAGACAGCCTTCAGGACCAGGTATGGGCATTACGAATTCTTAGTGATGCCATTTGGACTGACGAATGCTCCAACTATTTTCATGGACCTCATGAACCGAGTATTTCAGCCTTACCTTAATCATTTCGTCATAGTATTCATTGACGATATTCTTATTTACTCGAAGAGCCATGAGGAGCACAGTCAGCACTTGAGAGCAGTTTTACAAATCCTACAGAGTCGCAAGTTATTTGAGAAGTTCATTAAGTGTGAATTCTGGTTGGAGAAGGTAGCGTTTTTGGGTCACATAGTGTCTAGCAGGGGTATTGAGGTGGATCCAGCAAAAATGATAGCTGTTAAGGAATGGGTGGAGCCAAAGAGTGCTTCAGAGATCCGTAGTTTTCTGGGTTTAGCAGGTTACTACTGTAAGTTTATTCAGGGGTTTTCGTCGATAGCAGTGCCGCTCACTTCACTAACTAAGAAGAATGCTAAATTCATGTGGAGTGGAGAGTGTCAAAAGAGCTTTGATACATTGAAGCAAGCTCTCATTTCAGCGCCAGTGTTAGCCATGCCATCGGGACAAGGCAACTTCGTGCTATATACCGATGCATATAAGCTCGGGTTAGGCGCAGTATTGATGCAGCATGGTCGGGGTCATAGCATATGCTTCCAGGCAGTTGAAGGTGCACGAGAAGAATTACCCGACTCACGATTTAGAACTAGCCGCCGTCGTCTTTGCATTGAAGATTTGGAGACACTACCTAACGGCGAGAAATGTCAGATTTTCACCGACCACAAAGTCTCAAGTATTTCTTCACGCAGAAAGAAATGAATATGAGACATAGACGGTGGTTAGAGCTGGTAAAAGATTACGACTGCAAAATTAGCTAACATCCGGGAAAGGCTAACGTTGTCGCAGACGCTTTGAGCAGAAAAGTGGCAGTTGTAGCACAGTTGTCAGTGCAGAGACCTCTACAGTCTGAGATTCAGAGGTTTGGCCTAGAGGTTTATCGTAAGGGCAGAGCTCCGAGGCTGTCTAATCTAACAGTCCAATCTTCTTTGCTAGACCGTATCCGAGCAGGTCAGTCTTCAGATGAGCAGTTGCAGAAATGGAGACTGAAGGATGAAGCTAAGGGCAGTGTGCTCTACACAGTGTCACATGGTATTGTGAGATAAAGAGATAGAATGTGGGTGCCTAATGTTGATTCCATCAGAGAGGATATCATGTCAGAGGCACATCCATCCCGGAGGTACCAAGATGTACAAGGATCTACAGACCTTGTATTGGTGGCCAGGGATGAAGCGAGACATCCGCCGACTTGTGTCTGAATGCCTCACTTGTCAGAAGGTTAAGGCAGAACATCAGAGGCTAGCAGGAATGCTTAAGCCACTCCCTATCCCTGAGTGGAAATGAAACAATATTACCATGGACTTTGTCGTTGAGTTGCCAAAGTCAGTCAGAGGTTTTAATGCCATTTGGGTCATAGTGGATCGACTCACCAAGTCAGCGCACTTTTTTCCAGTGAAGACGATTTTCTCCATGACGCAGTATGTGGAGCTTTATATCAGGGAGATAATGCGTTTGCATGGGATCCCAGTTTCCATTGTGTCCGACAGGGACCTGAGATTCACATCGTCCTTCTGGAAGAGCCTACATGCAGCTATGGGGACGAAATTGCTTTTCAGTACAGCATTTCACCCACAGACCGATGGCCAGTCTGAACGTGTAATTCAGATTTTGGAGGATTTGTGAAGAGCCCGTGTGATTGATTTCCAGGGGAGTTGGAAATCAAAGCTACCTCTACTGGAGTTTACCTACAACAACAGCTTTCAAGCATCTATAGGTATGGTTCCCTATGAGGCATTGTATGGAAGGAAGTGCCGATCACCAATTCATTGGGATGAGGTTGGTGAAGGAGCGGAACTTGGGCCAGAGATAGTTCAGCGGACTGCAGATGGGGTGGTCAAGATCCGAGATAGAATGAAGACCGCTCAGAGTCGTCAAAAGAGCTATGCTGATAAGAGGAGGAGAGATCTCGAGTTTGACATAGGTGATCACGTTTTTATAAAGATAGCACCTACGAAGGGTGTTATGAGGTTTGGGAAAAGAGGCAAACTGAGTCCGAGGTTTATTGGACCATTCGAGATTCTTGACAGAGTTGGGACACTAGCTTATCGTGTTGCCCTTCCGCCGAATCTGGTCGAGGTACACAATGTGTTCCATGTCTCGATGTTGAGGAAGTACCTAGCGAATCCTTCGCACGTTCTGAGTTATGAGCAGTTGCAGTTAGCTCCAGACCTGTCATATGAGAAGACCTGTTCAAATCCTAGACAGACAAGAGCGTAGGCTTCGGAACAAAGTGACCAAGTTGGTCAAAGTCCGGTGGCTATATCAATCAGTGGAGGAGGCCACTTGGGAGACCGAAGCAGATATGAATATTCCCTATCCAGATTTGTTTGGTAAAATTTAATTTCGAGGACGAATTTATATAAGTGGGGGAGGAACTGTAGAGCGCAAAAATCAGTACACGTAAAACCCATGCAATTATTTAATAGTTAAATCGTTTATTTAATTTTAAAAATGATTTTTAGTGATGCATGATTTATTTAAATTGCATTATTTTAATTTTTATGTAATGCACGTTAAAATATTTTCTCGAGTTTCATGCTTCAGGCGATTATTCGATGCGGGATCGAGCAGAAGAGACCGGGGATGATTTTTGGTAATTTTAAAATGTAGTAATTTATTTTAAGCTAGGATTGGGGCATTTTTAAATGATTTATAAGTTTTTAGCATTTTTAAAATCTAATTGATTTATTTAGTAATTTTAAGATTTTAAAACTTTTAAAGTCTAGCACATGTACATTTAAATTTTTTTTATTATTAAGGGTTTTATTTTAAGTTAAAGGAAAGTTAGCATTTTTAACTAATTGTTAATGATTTGATTAAGCCAAAATTATCTCCTAATTTCTATCAAACACACGCACACACACTTTTACACACATACACACCACACGACCAAAACACACACACACTTCTCTATACTCTATTTCAGTTTTTTTTTAAAAAAGAGAAAACCTGGGGTTCTTCCACTCTAGAGCAGCCGCCCTTTCCTCTGAATCTTTCCAGCAAAATTTTGTTGATTTTATTGCAAGAAAACCGTTCCACAAGCGTCCCGGATCAACCTCGCATCTTTTTCCGCTTCGGTATCGCCGTGTCGTGAGTTTTTCACATCAAAGGCACATATATCTATTTCTTTCTGCGTCGATCATGTCATAGTATGTGTTGCGTTGTTTTATACATAAAAATCCATGTAAGATGTGCAAAGTTTTGGCAGAAACATGTTGGATCGATTTTGAAACGTTTTTAGATCTAAATTTTCGAAATTTACTGTTCTTTTGAAAACTACGATTTTTCAGTCGTGATTCTGAGAAAACTTTCTGCATATAAAACGTAGAATGTTGCAGCAGCGGCCCCAAGCGAGATCCAACGAATCCCTCAACGCCAAGTAAGTATGTTCGACGAGCAAAAGAAAATATTTTAAGTTTTTGAGGTATGCTAAATGTCTTGTGACCAAATTATGAACCGGTTTGGAAGCCGGAGAACGTGTCCGGGGACCTCTCCAACTATGAATGGGTTTGGAAGTCGGTGAACGTGGCCGAGGACCTCTCCACCCCGTTAAAGTATGAACGGGTTTAGATTAGGATTGGAAAGCGTTAAAACATGAACGGGGACCAATCCACCCGTTAAAGCATGAACTCATGAACGGGGACCAATCTACCCGTTAAAGCATGAACGCGGATCTCATGTATGTGGCAGTGGATCTTACCTGTCAGCCCAGTACTGTGGTTCGGTCTGATCAGGCGATTTATGTTATGGGTCACTTGCTTTGTAACATGCATATAAAAAAAAAAAAAAAATGAAGTTATGTATGTACAAGTATGCAAGCATGTTTATAAAAAGTTTTCACGTTATGGCACGTCTATGTTATGTATGTATGTTCAAGTTTAATTGCAAGTTCAAGTTTCACGTATGTACGCTCTATTTTGAAGTTGCATGTGGTTTTATTACGTAATACTTGTTACTTCCAGATTATACGTGTTGAGTCTTTAGACTCATTAAACTTGATCGATGTAGGTGAGGATGATTTTGAGGAGACTAGGGGTGGGCACCAAGGAGCTGGCTTGGACTGAGCATTAGGCTAGACCCGAGGACCGCCCATGTCATTTTAAGATTTTACGAAAGTTTCAAATACTCTGATTTCATGTTACTGATTATGAGTTTTAGACAAGTACTTTTAGTAAACTTCGTTTGAGATCTTTTGTTGCAACAACATTTGGGGATGAACAGTTATTTTACCTAATTTTGAAGGTTCGCCTTTTATTTAAGAAATTTTTTAATTTTTCCGCAAATTTTAAATAGTTGAAAGTACGGTACCTTACACGTTGTGGATTCTTGACATGTCCGTCGGCAAGGCTAGTCGATAAGTTAGGGTTTCAACTCTTTCAAGAATCTCGAAGGGTCCGACATTTCTTGTAAAGGCTCGTATTTCCTATTCGTAATTTTGCGGAATTATTTAAATTTTTTTTTAAATAACGTGCATCATTCATAAAATAAACTGATAAATAAGTTTAACTTTAAAAATAACAGCGGAGGTAATTATTTTGTTTCAAAACAACAACTTAAAAAAATAAATATCCAACACATAAAAAGATGAGTTTGAACATGAAAATGCGAATAAACTGAACATGAGGTCCTCGGGTTCCTACTACTGCCGACCCAAGCAGCTCACTGGTCTCCGCCCTCAGTCCCGACCTCATCAGTACCTACAACAATCAAGTCTAGTGAGTCTAAAGACTCAACATGCATATATCGTGAATAACATGTAAATATATCATAAAATCGCATGCAACGTAAAAATATCGTATCGTAAAGCGTAAGGTGAAAATCGTGTCATGAGTAATTATAAATACGTGCATATCTGAAAATCTTAAGTTAAAGATTTGCTCGATAGAGCCCTGTCATAAAATATCATATCGTAATTTTTCTGGTAGAGATAATGTTTCTACGCAAGTGGCCCATAACATAACATGCACGTCTGATCAGACTAAACCACAATATACTAGGCGGTAGAGATCATCACAACCCTTGGACTGATATCCGTACCCATACATAATCGTAAACCGGTCGTAAGTCACCGGGCGAAGCAATCCCATAAGCGTAAGGTGGCCACAAGACATATCGCATTATCTCAAAAATAAACATTTTATCTTTTATGCACGTTATATAATTATAACCCTGTTCTACCGGATGAGTTGGATCGTTCCCAGGCTTGCTGCGACCTAGTTCTAACATGAGAAACATGCAAATAATCTTGACTTGACAAAGACTTCATAACCGAACCAAAATCGAGACAACTACGCCCAACAAACTTAGTATTCAACCATGGCTTCGTACCAACCCGAACCAACATTGAACCATCATTTAGCCATGATTAAAATACACCTAAAATATTGGAAAACATAACCCTAGGGCTGTAATACACGGAAAATGTGAATGGAGGCCAAAATCGTGAAACTCTCTTTCGAGAGTCGCTTTGACACATTGCACCGCAAATTCTTGTACGACCTCTAAACTTAACCAAATCACAAACGGCCAAAAAAATGACCTTCTTAACTAATTGACGTACTGTCCCATCTAAGACCATAGGCTAAAATCCAACCAAGGACTCGAAAATGACCTCTGAACCAAAGCCAAAGTTGCTGTCATAACACAGTGGTAGCAGCTGCCCTTCCTTGTGTGGTTGGTGAAACCAATGGCCATTGGGGCTTGAACCACCGACCAAATTCTCTTACCAACATCCTAAGGTGTGGCTTGAACCATGGCTAAGGGCACTTGGCCAACCACAACTCAAGCAAACACCTAGGACAACT
This sequence comes from Primulina huaijiensis, assembly GCF_012295235.1. Taxonomy (NCBI): domain Eukaryota; kingdom Viridiplantae; phylum Streptophyta; class Magnoliopsida; order Lamiales; family Gesneriaceae; genus Primulina; species Primulina huaijiensis. The sequence continues at coordinate 19,848 of NW_027355701.1, forward strand.
CGAAGCTCAAACCGAGAGTACCAAAGAAAATTCTGTGTTGTGATGTATCGAAATGTTTGTTGTCTTGCATCGTTCCATTGGCCATATGATCAACCATGGCTCAATCTAGACTAGATGAAGTGTTGTATGAACCAAGGCTAATGGCTAAAAGCCAACCAAGATCCATCCAAACACCTAGAAGCCGAAACTCATCACCCAAACCAGAAAAATGAACCGAGGGACATGTGTTTTGTTGTTATGAAAACTTGATGGATCCGTGAACCAAGCCTTGAAAGGCTGATTTGGTCACGTCCTAGACATGCTGAGGAAGGGTTCTAACCATGGATACAGTCCTTAGAACAGCCATGGTTCGAACACACACCTTAGACAACCCAAACACAAAAATCGAGCCTCAACTTGCAACTATGGGAAAGTTACTATCAAGTCTTGATTCCTGAGTGCATGGCTTTGAACCAATGGAACAAAATTATTCCAACACACCCTAGCACATGCCTGGATGCAGCCTTGAGTGCTTGGAATCGAGCCAACCTCCTGAAACCACAAAAACAATCAAAACCGTGAGGCAACAAGTGAAAGCCAAAAAATACTATACAGATTTTCGAAAAGTTGCTGTCATATTTTCATGTTTTTCATGATTCATGAACATAGCATGTTTTTTTAAAAATATGTATATGACTTGATTGAAGAGAAAATGAATAATATAAGCATGCCTGAAATTCGGTTTTAAGAAGAAAACAAACACTACGACGAACACGGCGCGGCGGAGACGGAGTCCCTTTTCTTTCTTGTTATTGTTGCTGAAAGTCATGATTATTTGCTGCTAAATTCTCTGAAATTTTTGAATGTAAGGAGGGGAATGAGATGCTAAGGAATGAAGGGAAGGCTACTAGGAAAATAAAGGAGTCAAGAATGCATTAGAGGGAACTTTCAATTTAAGGAATGGAATGGCACAAGGAAATGATTTTCTACCGTTCTATGTGGCTAGAGAACTAGGAATAGATTGGCTAATTTAGTGGTTTAATTAGGTGCAATAAAAGTGCTTAATTATTAATTGTTGATGATTAAAATGGAGGAATTAATCATACCAAGAGAGGTTAAGGAAAGATATCAAAAATAGAGAGTTGCTAAATATGATTAAATTGATTCTGAGGGGGCCGAAAATTTGCTTAATAAATGGAGGTAAAATATTGCTTAATTATTGAATTTTAACTCCTTAAAGTTTTAAACACTTATTATGTATTTTAGTGAAATAATAAATTAATTAGGATAGAAATTTTCTTGCATGCATGGATAAATTTACTAACATGTTAAGGTATAATTTCTTGAATATATTAGTCCTAGATTAATTTATCCCAATTGGTTACACATTTTAATTTAGGTTTTTAATTAATTATTGGACATAAAAGAACTTATTTACTAACTTAACTCAAATTAATTAAATAAATCCTTAAACATTCTTTTACATTAAAATAAATTATTCTTTGGCTTAAATTAAATTTAAGAATATTTTCTTATTATTAATTTTATCTCAATACTCCAACTCCAGTCCGGCCTCGCTTATTGATCCGAAAAGATAAAAACTAAACTTCTGCGTAAAATAAATAATCATGACTCAACAAATTTTAAAATGAATTAAACCCTCATGCATGCATGAAAATCATTTTAATTTAAATAATAGTAATTATGCATGGCTTATACGTTATCTGATTTTTGGGTTTTACAACTCTCTCCCCCTTAAAAGAAATTTCGTCCTCGAAATTAAAACTTACCGAATAACTCGGGGTACCGACTCTTCATCTCTGGCTCAAATTCTCACGTAGCTTCCTCCTCTGAATGATTAAGCCATTTGACTTTCACTAGCTTCACTAGCTTGTTCCGAAGCCTTTTCTCCTGTCTGTCTAATATTTGCACTAGTCTCTCTTCATAAGACAGGTTCGGAGTGAGCTGCAACGGTTCAAAGTTCAAGACATGCGATACATTCGCCATATACTTCCTCAGCATGGAGACGTGGAACACGTTGTGTACTCCGGCCAGATTTGACGGAAGAGCAACACGGTAAGCTAATGTCCCAACCTTGTCAAGGATCTCAAATGGTCCGAGGAATCTCGGACTGAGCTTTTCTTTCTTCCCAAACCACATGACACCCTTCATAGGTGCTATCTTCACAAAAACATGGTCGCCAACGGCAAACTCTAGATCTCTCCTCCTCTGATCCGCCTAATTCTTCTGTCGACTCTGAGCAGTCCTTATCCTATCACGGATCTTGA
>NW_027355702.1:0-495 GCF_012295235.1 Primulina huaijiensis
AGGAGTTTATAGGCGCAAGGAAAAATAGAAGTATGACTTCTATGAAAGAATATAACTTATAATTTATGAATGTGTTCCTAAAATTAAAAGTTGGCCAAATAAATATTGTATTAGAAAATTGTGATTTTCATAAACATTATTATGGACTAAATTAAGTTAATTCAAGTGTGGAATTAATTAAACGCTAGTGGACCTAGTAGAGTCCAAATAATTAAATTAATTCAAGTGTTGAATTAATTAAATAACATTGGGTCTTGTAGAGTCCAATTAGAAATAATTATTAAACTAGTGGGCTTGAGTAAATTCAAGTAATGTTTAATTAGTCTCAAATATGTTTGAGATAAGTTCATGGATTTTTAATTGTTGAAAATCAAATAACATTTCATACATGGGAGGTGAAGGGTTGGAGACTACTTTTTCAATCTCCAAGGCTTGGGATGCTAAAAGGTATTTTAGCTTTTCCCACAACCAAGGCAAGTCATCCTCCTCCCATTT
>NW_027355703.1:0-517 GCF_012295235.1 Primulina huaijiensis
GTACACTTCGGTTTTGGTGTGTTGTATGGATGATGGTTGGCTCCCTGCCCATAACCATGGTTCACACCACACTTTATCATGTCAAGATCGAGCCAAGGTTAATGATATAACACGGAAACGAAGATTGACAGCAAAACAAGTCAATATCTACACCACTGCACAGATTTGGTGCTCTCGGTTGATACTTTCTGTTGTCCTAGGTGTTTGCTTGGGTTGTGGTTGGCTTTTAGCCCTTAGCCATGGTCCAAGCCATGCCTTAGGATGTTAGTAAGAGTCCTTGGGCGGTGGTTCAAGCCCATGGTCATTTATTTCAGGATTTTCACTACAAACACACAAGCTGCTATTTCTGGTTTTTGACAGCAACTTGAGCTTTGGTTTTGGAGGTGGTTTGAGTTCTTGGTTGGCTTTTAGCCTATGGCCTTGGACTGGACACTACCTTAATGAGTTAGGAAAGTCATGTTTTTGGTCGTTCGCAATTTGGTCGAGTTTAGAGGTCGTACGAGAATTTACGGTGAAA
>NW_027355704.1:0-396 GCF_012295235.1 Primulina huaijiensis
GGAAGAGTTCCAAGCAAGACAGTACTACGGATTCCACCACTGAGGTAGAATATATTGCTGCATCAGCCGCAGCAAAGGAGGCTGTTTGGATAAGGAATTTCGTCCAAGAGTTGGGCGTCATTCCTAATGGAGTTGCTCCTGTCCCGGTGTTTTGTGACAACACGGGAGCCATTGCTCAAGCAAAGGAGCCGAGGTCTCATCAGAAGTCCAAACACGTATTGAGAAAGTACCACATCCTCAGAGAGATCGTGGAAAGAGGAGATGTCACGATTGACAAAGTCGGCTCCACAGATAATGTTGCTGATCCGCTAACTAAGCCTTTACCTTGACCATTATTCGAGAAGCATCGCAAATCGACGGGTTTGAAGCATATGGGTAGTTGGCTCTAGTGCAAGT
>NW_027355705.1:0-231 GCF_012295235.1 Primulina huaijiensis
AAACTCATTCCAGTTATGTCATGTGATGCAGATAAAAAGTAATAGTAATAGAAGTGTCGATGCATGAAAGGTGCATGTGCCAAAGCGTGGAGATTGATGTTTTGATAAAATGTGGCAATTATAAAATGGTTTTGATTATTTTATATTGGTTATGATTTGAACAAGAAAATTATGTCTTAAATTTTTTCAAACACTTGGTAATTATGGAGATGGGATTATGTGTTTAGTGGA
>NW_027355706.1:0-1720 GCF_012295235.1 Primulina huaijiensis
CAGAGCTCGATTGAGCAAGCATTTCACTTATGATTTTTAGTCAGTGATGCACGTATTATAATTGCACATGACAAGTTATTTTCACATTATGCCTCATGACTTGATATTTTTATTCCCATGCAACTTTATTATATTATTTACTCGTTATTTACGATATATGCATGCAGAGTCTTTAGACTCACTAGACTTGATTGTTGTAGGTACTGATGAGGTCGGGGACCAGTGAGCTAGCTTGGGTCGGCAGTAGTGGAGCACGAGGACCTCATTTACAGAACTTGCCATTTTTATGTTCAAACAATTTTATCAGTTGTTGGATACTTTAACTTGCTATTTTGGCGAGTAATGATTTCTTCCGCTGTGATTTTGAACTTCAAACTTTACTTATCAGTTTATTTTGTAAATGAGGTATTTTAATTATTTGAAAAGAAAATTTTAAATTTTTCCGCAAATTTTCAAACACGAATTTTTGGGACATTATATCTGGTATCAGAGCAATGATTATGTAAAGGGTTGCACTACTACTGACCTCGAGAAGCTCATGAAGTCACGTCTTTGGTCTGTAAGTTTTACATTCATGCATTTTATTTACAACCGAAATTATTTTAACTACATGTTCTCATGAAGTATTTTTACGTTTAGATTTTAATCATTCAGTATTTATTTACATTTAAATAAATTATGGAATTATGCATGTTTGTTACGTATGGGTTATATATGGAACATTATGCCTCCTAGACGCCAAGTTGGACGCCCGAGAGGTGATGATGAGCCTCGTCATGAGGACAGGGAGGAGCAGAGACAGGAGGGGAACGGACCTCCACCCCCTCCACCGAATATGAATGCCCAGATGCTAGCTGGGATGACTCAGTTCTTCGCACAGTTTGCGGGGAACAATGCTGTGGCGACCAGGCCGACAGGGCCTGAGGCTGTCTACGAGAGATTCATGAAGATGCGTCCTAAGGAGTTTTCAGGGACGACGGACCCCATGATTGCCGAGGGCTGGATTAAATCCCTCGAGGTTATCTTCTAGTTCATGGAGCTTGGAGATGCAGACAGAGTCCGATGTGCCAGCTACTTATTCGGAGGAGATGCCCGCTTATGGTGGGAAGGAGCATAAGTAGCCCTGAACTTGGCTACGCTGAGTTAGGCGCGCTTCACGGAGGTATTCTACTCCAAATATTTTACTGAGGAAGTGCGTACCAGGTTGACCACGGAGTTCATGAGCCTCAGACAGGGAGATCTGACTGTTACGGAGTTCATCCATAAGTTTGAGAGGGGTTGTCATTTTGTACCCCTGATCGCGAATGATGCCAAGGCCAAGTTGATGCATTTCTTGGTGGGTTTACGGCCGATCTTGCGCTGTGATGTTAGGGTGTCTGACCCTGCTACTTATGAGGTCGTTGTCTCCAAAGCTCTAGCCGCAGAGCAGGATCAGCGTGATATCAAGAGAGACCGCCAGGGCAAGCGCCCAGCCCAGGTACCACACCGCACTCCTCCTCAACAGCATCAGCAGCAGAACAAGAGGCCTTTTCACGGGCCGCCTAGAAACAGAGGCCAGCAGCAGCAGCAGCGGGGACGCCCAGCCCCGAGGACTTTTGAGCACCCGGTTTGCCCTAAGTGCTCACGTCGCCATCCTGGAGCATGTATGTTTGGCTCAGAAAAGTGTTAAAAGTGGGGTAGTCCAGACCACTTATTTCTGCAGTGCCCTCAGAGGAATCTG
>NW_027355707.1:0-369 GCF_012295235.1 Primulina huaijiensis
TTCTGTCCTCCTTATTCACAACCAGTACTGGAGTTTCTTATGGAGCCATACTCGGTTGAAATTGCTTCTTGTCTAACAATTCTTGGAGTTGTTCTTTTAGCTCCTGAAATTCAGTTGGCGTCATTCAGTATGGTGCTATTGAAATTGGTGCAGCACTGAGAACCACATTGATTTGAACTCAACCTCGCGGTCCGAGAATATCCCGAGAATTCTTCCAGAAAAACGTTCTGGAATTCCCGCATTATTAGGATGTCTTCCAGCTTGGGCTCAATTTCTTCCTGCACTTCGTTCACCATTGCTAGATAAATTTTTTTTTTTGTCTGATTTTATGGCTTTCCAAGTCTTGGAAGCAGAAAGAATGTATTTCTG
>NW_027355708.1:0-29083 GCF_012295235.1 Primulina huaijiensis
ACTGAGACTGAAACAAGCCAAAAATTTTATTGATACTTTCAGATTTTTGATGGATTCTAGTTCAAATATCGAATTCAAGCCTAAGATTGGTATGGAATTTGATAGTCTAGACGAGTCTTAGAAGTTTTGGGTTGAATATGGTGGGAAAACTGGATTTGGAGTTAGGAAGCATTATTTTAACAAGAACAAGAACACTGGATTTATAACTTCGTATAAATATGTTTGTTGCAAGGAGGGTGTTCGTAAAAAAGACAAAAGAGATTCATCGACACTCAATTCTCGGCTTGAGACTCGAACAAATTGTAAAGTAAGAATGGGCGTCACATTTGTGGATAGTAAATATAAAGTTAATGAGTTTATCGAAGAGCATAATCACCCACTCCATCTTCAAGAAACAGTTCATATGTTGTCTTCCCAACGTAAAATTACAGAAGTTCAAGCCTATGAGATTGATTTGGCAAAGGATGTTGGGCTTAAGCAAAAATCAAATTTTCAGTTGATGAGTAATCATGCAGGGAGAATAGATGGTCTTGGTTATACAATGTTGGATGCTAAAAATTATATTCGATCCAAAAGACAAAGAAGCATGGTATATGGGGAAGTTGGTTGTCTGATGCGATATTTTCAACAACAATTATCTAAAAATCCATCATTTTACCATGCTAATCAGATGGATGTGGAAGAACAGATAACTAATGTTTTTTGGGCTGATGCGAGAATGCTAATCGACTATGAGTATTTTGGTGATGTTGTGTCACTAGATACCACATATTGTACGAACCGTGCATACCGACCACTTGCTATCTTCTCAGGTTTCAATCATCATAGAGGAGCGGTGATTTTTAGTACAACACTTTTGTATGATGAGACTGCATCATCATTTAAATGGTTGTTTGAAACTTTTTTAGAGGCACACAAGCAAAAAAAACCTCTCACTATCTTCACTGATCAGGATCAAGCTATGGCAAAGGCTTTACTGGAGGTGATGCCTGAGGTATTTCATGGATTGTGCACATGGCATTTGATGCAAAATGGCATCAAACACTTGGGAAACTTGATGAAAGATGGTTCCCATTTCTTAACTGATTTTAAGAGATGCATGTATGGCATTGATGATGAGACCCGATTCGAGGAGGCTTGGAGTGTTCTACTAGAACAATATAATATTCAAGAAAACACATGGCTGCAATCCACTTACAATATAAAGGAGAAATGGGCAGCTTGTTACATGAACAAGGCTTTCACACTTGGTATGAGGAGCACACAACTCAGTGAAAGTGTCAATTCTGATATCAAGAGTTGTATGAAACCCGACTTAGATATAATGCAATTTTTTAAGCACTTCGAACGGGTCTTGGAAGAAAAGCGGTACAATGAGCTAAGATGTGAATTTGAGACACGCCAAAAATTACCGAGATTAAAGCTAGAGAGTTCTCCTATGTTGCGTCAACTTTCTGAAATTTATACCCTCACTATCTTTCATCTATTTCAAGTGGAGTTTGTTTTGTTCGCAGCTGCTTACATAAAATATAAAAATGAAACTCAACCATTATTTGAATATGTTGTCGGGCGAATTGATAAAGAAGGAGAATGGAGGGTGACATTTAATCCTAGCACAAAGATGATTTCATGTAGTTGCCGAAAATTTGAGATGACTGGATTATTGTGTTGTCATGCTGTGAAAGTATATGATGTGCAGGACGTAAAAAAACTGCCAGAGCATTATATCTTGAATAGATGGACGAGAAAAGCTAGGAGTGGAGTGGTACACGATTGTATGGGTAATGAAGTCGAAGAAGATCCTAAACGAGAAAGTACAGAACGGTATAGAAAACTTTGTATGATGCTCGTAAGACTGGCAACTGAAGCCTCCGTCCACCCATCAACTTTCTCTTTTGTGCATAATTCGGTATGTGATCTAACCAAGCAAGTTATGGAAATGCGTTTGACTGAAGTGCGCCAAGACAACAATGGTGGTGTCAGGACATCATCGATAGGACCTTCTATGATACAAGCAAAAGGATTCAAGAAAAGAAATGGTGTGAAAAAGTCAAGAAGGTTGAAGAGTTGGGTAGAACTTCAAGCAAAACGAAGAAAAACAAATTTGAGAGTCGAGGTAAATTAACTACTGTTAATACTTTTTTGAAATAAAAATTATCTAGATTTCTTATTTTACAATCATTGTAGGACATCGGAACACACGATGAATTACCCGTATCCTGTTCAGCACCTCCGGTACCTCATGCATGTCTTCAAACAACTGGAAGTCAATTCAATTTCACTGAATTATTGATGGTATGAACTTTAATGATATCTAGAAATTTTTTAGTGTGTAAAAATCTTAAGCCAAAAAAATATTAATTCTTATATGGTAAAATTGATTTTATAATATTTATTCTTATTTAATGTAGGTACAATTTGATCATCCTCACCATTCTCTTGAAGCCATGGATTCCAATGGCGATATATCCAATAATGCTCTTGAGTAGTTTTTTATTCAAAGAATAGCCGATTAACATTGTTAGTTGAAATGAAGTCTCAAAACGTATGAATTATTTATTTTTGATGGAAATGTGGTGTTGAATTTTAGTTTTTGATATTGCATGATGGAAATGTTCTAAATTTTAATTTAAGCATTAACATGTTAATAGTTTTATATTGTTAAAAATTTTGTTCATTGAAAAATAAAATTAATAATACTCATCAAATTTGAAAAAAATGATACGATTTTTCACATGTAAAAAATTAATATAGTAATTTTTAATGGCAAAATTATTAATTTAACATAAAATAATTAAAATGTTTATATTATTTTATATAAAAATGTGTGAATAATGTTTATGGAAGAGGGAAAAATGAGGAAAATGGAGGGAAAACAAAAGAAAAAAGGAGAGGGAAAAAAAGTAGAAAAAAAAAAAATTAAAAAAATTTAAAAAAAATGCCATGGCACAGCATCACCTACAGTGGTGGTACCACTAGGTGATCCGGGTCCGTGTGCCGTGTAGAATTTTTGGAAGAAAGAGTTTGATTTGCAAAGGGGGTGTGGGGCGTGTGATGTATAAGGTGTAGGTTAGGTTTTGAATATTTTATAGCTAATTAATCACTAATTAAGCTTAGGCCCATTAATTAAATAATTTAGGCCATTAGTGCTTAATTAAAATATTAAAAATAATTTTGTTAAAATAAGTTTGTGAATTTATTAACCGGGTTGGCAAAACGTTCGCGTTATTGTTGAAAATCAAACACCGATAAAATTTACGTCCCGGCGTATAAAATCGCCTCAAAACTTCTTATTTTCAAAAATATGAAAAAGCATAAATCATATTTTAAATAATTAAAAACAATTATTTAATAAAAACATTTTCTATTTTTCAGCCATCGGTCTCCGTTCCTCGATCGCAACTTGCATAACCTTTAAAAATTACTTTTTAATGCAATCATGTAGGAAAATATATTTTAAACATGTAAATATGCACAACATAATTAATTCACGTAATTAAAACAATTACTTAAAATACACAAAAATTTAATAATTTATATGCATGTGGATCGCGTGGACCTTCAAATTTTCGGGGCGTTACATTTTCATAAGAAGTTAAGAGCCGGGCCATGCCTCTAGCCCAGACCCAAGCAAAGGCCCAAACACAAGCAAGAACGACTCTGCACAATAAACTCCTCTAGTAATTTCTTTTCAACTATTCTGCACAATAAATTTTAGAAATGGATTTTTCACATGAAATTTTGTGATATGTATTTATTTAGTTCACCCAATTATAAAATCTTGCTTCCGTGCAATGACTAACTGATTTAAGTCCTCTAGAAGTGCNACTTAAATCATATAGTATTTTATCCATGACATCATATTGCTTCTTCCCTGTTAAGATTGGAACTTGGGCCTAACTCAACCCTAAAAGCTAGCTCAAGGGAGAAGATTTTTCAAACCCATATATGCAACTCCCACGTATTTTATCCAACCGATGTGGGACAACTAACATTCTCCCTCTTTTTGTGTACATATTTTCATTTTTATTACTTCTTTTTGGAGTTACGAATGAAGATGGAATTGTATGTACCTTAGGTTTAACATATAGCCTGTGTGCACATCTTATAAATTCAGTTAGTCAAATCACGTGAGTTTAAGTTAGACAATGATCGATTAATAAGAAAAAATAAACATGGGCATGCTGTATCAATGAAACAATTACGTAGCGTATGAGTAAATATTTCATATTATTCTAATTGTTTGAAAAACATTTGTACGTTATTTATTAGGAAATATATACAATTTATTAAGAGACAATGTATATATTAAATTTATAATATTGTAATCTATTTATACTATATTTACTATCTTGTTAAAGTTGAGATAGGTCTAGACCAACCAACTTTGGCGTCATGAAAAATAGCCTTATTTGAAAAATTATAAAAAATTTCCTTATTTGAAATTAAAAAATATATGTTATTAGCATCTAATTTATGCCAATAATTTAGTTTATTTTAATCAACCAAATATTTATGGTAATTATGTTACATTTAGGTATAAAAATAATTAAAATTTTGATGATACGACAAGCCTAACAAATATTCAAACTCAAAATTATTCATGAAAATAGTATAAGCTTATTTAAACATTAGACATATTTAATTTCATAACTAAAATATAATCATTTGATTTTTAATACGATAGTATAATAATAATAATAATAATAATAATAATAATAATAATAATAATAATAATAATAATAATAATAATAATAATAATAATAATAATAATAATAATAATAATAATAATAATAATAATAATAATAATAATAATAATAATAATAATAATAATAATAATAATAATAATAATAATAATAATAATAATAATAATAATAATAATAATAATAATAATAATAATAATAATAATAATAATAATAATAATAATAATAATAATAATAATAATAATAATAATAATAATAATAATAATAATAATAATAATAATAATAATAATAATAATAATAATAATAATAATAATAATAATAATAATAATAATAATAATAATAATAATAATAATAATAATAATAATAATAATAATAATAATAATAATAATAATAATAATAATAATAATAATAATAATAATAATAATAATAATAATAATAATAATAATAATAATAATAATAATAATAATAATAATAATAATAATAATAATAATAAATGTGGTCAGTTAGATTTTTTTAAAAGATATATATTGAAAAGTAAGAGCAAATAATAATATGAGTAGACAAAATGATATACATATTATAAGAAGGTGAAAAAGTTTATGAGGTTTGAGAGGGACTGAAATGATTCTGTTAAAAAATAATTGGGTATTTATATTCTTCAAAAAACTATAAGATTTCATTTAGACGAAAGAATTTCAGTGGATTTGAATGATTTTAATATGTTTGAAACGAGGATTTGGATTTGATTTCACGTCTCAAACATATTGTATTCATTTTAGCTTAAAATTAGAATGAGGGATTTGAGACCGGGTTTTAGCCCAATGATTTTGCCTAGTTCGATCCCCCTCCCCAGCGTGCGTTGTAATCAAAAAAATAAAAAATAAAAAATTAGAATGAGGGATTTGAAATCACTATCAAACTAAGTAATTTCAAATCATCTCACAAATCGAAAAATCCTTCCATCCAAACGTTAACTAATATTTTTCAATCCCGCATTAATTTAATCAATTTGTACATTTCGGAAAAATGGCATCCAGAAGCTTTCTGTTCATTCGAAAATATAATAGACATTTATTTCATTTAATCCTGTTGACCGATTTATCTTTCATTGCTAGCTATCAAAATAATCTTCTCCTTATATTATAATTCTAAAAAATAAAATAAAAAATCCAAGATTCTGCCTAACTCCAAACGTAACTGCCAAGTATGAAAATAGGTAGTCAAGTACCAAGTCTTTACTGCTTTCTATTCTATAAATGTTACTAAAAATTGAATATTTAATTTATTATTATAGATTTACATTACCCCAATCTTAATAATGCTATATGTAGAGTTAATACCAAAATGTAAAAGAAATATTCCATAATTTCTAATGGGAAAAATCTAAGAACATGTACGTTGGTCTAGAAAGTTTTGATCATCTAATTCGTCTTTTTTTTTTTTTTTTTTTTTTTTTTAATTTTTTTTTTTTTTTTTTTTTTTTGCTTATATAAAATCGGATTTTGATTATACATATGTTTGATACCATATAACATTTTGGTAAACAAAGGCATAAGAGTAGAAAAAATTAATTTTCCTCTACCATTTTCACATATAATTTAAGATTTTGTGGGATATTTATCATATCATCAAATGAGATTGAACACAAAAGAATTTAGAGTTAACCATTTAATCAAAAATACAAGCACAATTTTAGCCCTTAAATCATCAAGTTACAACATTAATCACACTCAAAATCTAATTTGCATCCATATTTTTACTCCTTTCTTAATTCCCTAATTTTATGCTTTGTGCATTGTGGCATATACATTTTCAGTAGAAGTTGAACTGAAATCTAGTGCACAAAAGATTTGGGAGTGCGTAAAATTTTTTATCAATTTTCCCCTCAAGGCCTTCTCTCAAGTGTTTGATAGTATTGTGGTGCTTGAGGGTGATGGAAACTCTACTCGCACACGTTTAATCAAATATGCACAAGATCGATACATACATCCATGCCTTATTTGTAAACTTATACAAGTATTATACTACAAGCTTAAATATGTTGAATCTAGAGAAATAAATCAATTAAGACAGAAATCTCGCTCTCGCCGATCCTCTGTACAGAGCCGTACCTGTTTTCGATGGGACATGAGACGAAAAATAAAAAAACGGGAACTCTTATTACAATAAATAACTGTAAAGTTCCGTTCGGAAAAAAAAAAACAAATAAACTAAACAATATATAAATACATTATAAACAATATATTAAATCAATAATAAGTCAACATATATTTGAAATAATTACATAAATACTATTTTTCTAGCTGTTTTAATAATTTGTAATGCACGATGAATATTTAATATTTATAGAAAATTGCAATTTTCTTTTTGGATGTGTACCTTTTTGTAATTTTGGATGTCGTAAAAATGAATTTTAATCTTGTATTTTTCAATTTTTATTAATTATTAATTTTAGTCATTTTTAATTGAGAATACTGACGTGAAACTATACACGTGAGTGTTACATCAACGTCAAGTCAGTCCGACATCAAGACACTCTAGAATTGCAAAAAAAAAAAGACCATATAGATACTCAAAATCGCAGAGAAACTAATATATGTTATCAAAGTTGCAATTTTTCTATTTAATATGTACGTCTAATTAAACATGGCTTAAAAGCAAAATTTTGAGATGAAAACGAATACATATAAAAATTTTATTAATCAAAGACGATCTGCCTACTTAAAACTATAAATATGTAAACAATAATTTGATGAAAGAAATTTGAAAATAAAGTAAATAAGGATTAAAAGTAGAAATTGAGAACGGATTATTTTTGCACAAAAAAAAAGAAGGTATTTAAAACAATTAAAATTTTGAGATGGAAAAATATGTGCAAAATGATATAAACCATAGACCGGCATGCATTTGCAAATTCATCTCATTATTATTATTATTATTATTATTATTATTATTATATATTGTCACTTTGAAAGGGACTGGGAAAATTAGTTGGTTGTGGAGTAAACAAATTTTGTCATCTCCACCTACTAATTTTTCCTAGTCCCTTACTATAGAGTCTTTGGAAGTTGGTCTGAATATCCAAACACTACCTAAAATTATTCAAGCCCACATTTTAGTACTAGTTGGTAAGACCAACTAGGGTGCTCAAATGTTCCAGTCAACTAGTCAAATTATGAGATCAAGTATCCAGAATATTATTTTTTTTGTTGTTGTGCTGCGAGAAAAAAACAATTTTATTGGTCCACTATCTTGTGTAATTTTGAGTTTTGATCCAGTAAGTTTTCAAAGTTTGGTTTCGGTATACTGCTTTTAATTTAGGCTATTTTGGTCTAATTGTTAACGCAACACCATAAAATACTGACGTAACACTGAAAAATAATGATGTGAAACTGAAAAATGCTGACGTGATATCGAGAAGCTGACTTTCGGATGTCATATCAAAAATTAGAACATACTAGACAAAAATTAAAAGTTATATAATACTCCAAAACCAAAATTTGAAAATGTAATGAACCAAAATCCAATATTGAATAAGTTAATGAATTAAAAATTCATTTTTAGCTAATGAAAACATAGTGTAAGCTTTACTAAAAAAATTAGTGAAAAATTAATTGAAGCCATCTTATATGTGATTTCACGATGAATTTCACATTGGGTGAAAATGATTATATAAGGGTCTCACTAATAAAAGAATCATTAGATAAGTTTCACATTGGATGAAAATGATTATATAAGGGTCTCACTAATGAAAGAATAATTAGATTCAGTAAAGTTGAAAAAGTGAAACTTCAGTACGTAGGACTATTCGAAATTTAGGAGAGATTGACATATTGGCTTACAGAATAGCATTGCCACCAAATATGTCTAGAATGCACAATGTATTTCACAAATCCAAACTAAGGAAATACATCCCGAACCCAGGCCATGTTATGAAAATTGAACTGCTCATGATCAAAGGTAACGTGGGGGAAGTGCTGAAATATGAAGATGTCTCTATTCATATTGTGGACACTAAGGACCAAGTACTGAGATGACGTATTATTCCCAACGTAAAGGTGCAATGGTCAAAGCACAGAACGAGAAAACTACTTGGGAGTTTGAAGAGAAAATGCGAAAGGAATATCCCTACCTTTTCGAAGGTCAAGCCGACTCAGGTTTCGAGAACGAAACTTCCAATAAGGAGGGAGGGATGTGAGAACTCAAATTTTTGGGCATATAATTATTTAATATAGACATGAATAAGAATTTATTTTCGAGTTATAATAAATTCGAAAATATTAAATAATACATGGTATTAGAAATTTCAAGCCAATAAATACATAAAATTCAAAATCCAGTGCAAATCATGTATTAATTTTGAAATAAGGCTGGATATCAACCTATTTGGAAAGAAATATTACATACAAGATAGATTTTCTCAACAAAGAAGCATATCAATATTTAAAGAAGAAGTATCTCGATAATTATGGAATAATTATCTCGATAATTCTGGAAGAATATCAATCGAATTATGGTAAGATTTTCAACTCACCCCTATAAATACCACCCTATATCATTCAAATTTCACACCTAAATTTTCGAGTTTTCTCCCTAGAATTTTCGAAATTTCCCTCCAAAATTCTACACGAGTCATCAAAATTCTTTTTAAGTTCAGAAATCCGTTTCTCTCGCTCGGGTGCTCATAATCCAATCTCCACCGTTCAGAATATGCTTCTATATGTTTTGAATAACATACCTAAATTTCGGACATATCCAACGGTTAGTTTTTTTTTATAGCCTTTGCAAGAAAACTGTTCAGATTTTAGGCGAGAAACAGCATAGCTAAGGTTTTTAGTCCATTAGCAGGCCAAAAGACATCCAAACTCGATCTCCACCGTTCATAATTTATTTGACGTACTTGTGAACGTACTGTGAAATTTTGAGCCCGAGCCAACTGTTCAATAAGGCGCAATGAATTTTTCAAGATGTCTGATTTTTCAGCCGATGGTACTGCTGCGTTTTCAAGGGGTCGGTTGCATGATTCTTCCATGATTTTCGAATTCTTCACGTTTTATTCCAAGTTTAAGGTAAGTGGGCTTGTTTTAAAGATTAAATTTTGTTATGCATATTTTTATTCGTTTTTTGAAAAATTCGGTCAAGCACCGTCATTCTGTTTCTATGTTTTTTTTTTGTGCGATTTTGGTACGTTTTCGTGTTGGCACTGTGAGGATTCACTGAAAATGGGTGGGAATCCCATCATATGGCCCTTCACGGTGGGATAAAATCGTTTTATGGCCTCGACCCCTTAGAGGATTAAAAATTAGGGACTGATATCAGTAAACCATAGAAGGTGGAAAAATCGCAGTGCTGTTATGATATGAATACGATGATACGTTATGAAAAGCATGATATGTTTATGTGTTATTTTCGTAAATTGTGTAAATATTTTTATGTCGTGCTCGAACGGCCTCCGCTTACTAAGTGACGACCATATCACTCACACCTCTTACTCTACCCTCTCCAGATAAATCAGAAGAAGAAATCGAAGAAGATGAACAAGACCAGTTTTGAGACTGATATTAAGATGAATCAAGAAGTTTATTTTACTTTTCACTTAGTAAGTTGTAAACGCTTCCGCATATTTTTATCATTTCCAGAATCTACGTTGTAAAGACAATCTTATGGTTGATTATGAGTAATAAACTGGTTTTTGGTTTATACTGTAATACGATGCTTGTTGTTTTCAATTGTGTGGTTGTAAAACAACGCCGGTGTCGACTAACCCCGATCTCGGGGCGTGACAACAAGTAGGTTAAACATGCCCGATTATAAAACCATATTTGCCACAAGGAACATGATTGTTGCTCACAAGATTTGTTGTGATTCAAATTACATACATTAATCCCAATTCTATCACACAGCTTTACTCCCCAAGATCTGCGGAATGTTCCTTAATTATTTATATTCTTTATTTGTCACACAAGTAAATATACTAAAGCATTAAAAAAATTATTAATTTACTTTCTCATGAAATTGTTTTTTTAATCTACGTTGTCTTAAATTCATCGTACATCAACTTTGAATATTCAAAAGAGCAACGGGCACTTGGTCTACACGTACAATATTGAATAACATACGTACACAGCATGAATTTAGCTTACTAAAACATGAAAAGTATTTTTTCCAGCTGATGAATCTAGAGACTGGTCATTTAGTACCGTGACTGAAAGAAGATTTGTCTCAGTCTATAAATAGAAGCACAATTTCAGGCCTTAAATCACACAAGTAAATACATACATTTATACATATATATTATATATTTAGTACTAGCTAGACTAGAAATATTTCTTTTGTCATATGATGGCATCCACGTTTTCTGTAGAAGTAGAAATGAAATCTAATCCAGAAAAGGTGTGGGATTGGGTGTACAATTTCACCATTTGTGCTCCAAGGGAGTTCCCCCAAGTGTTCACGAGCGTTGAGGTACGCGAAGGGGATGGAAACAATGCTGGCACCGTGCGTTTGATCAAATATCCACAAGGTACGTACGTACCGTTTTTCAACTCATGCATGCACATATTTTACTAATTGGTTTATAATCTATAAGGCAAAAACTTGTGTGAGACGATCTCACGGGTCGTATTTTGTGAGACGGATCTCTTATTTGGTTCATCCATGAAAAAATATTACTTCTTTATGCTAAGAGTATTACTTTTTATTGTGAATATCGGTAGGGTTGACCCGTCTCACATATAAAGATTCATGAGACCGTCTCACAAAAGACCTACTCAATCTATAAACCCAACGGAATCAAGGGTGCATTTGAACAATTAAAAATTGGTCTTGCAAGTTCAAATAATTTTGATTTTAATAACTTTACTCGTTTTACTATCAATGAATGTCGTTGGACGTACATTATTGATGTATTTGATGTCGCGTCATTAGTCTGACACTAAAAATGCCAAAATTATTGTACTGCCATGTTCATTATATTTATAATTTGGTATCTATGCATCCAGGATCGCCGATAGCCAATCTCGCGGAGAAGCTGGAAGTGGTGGATGAAGATAATAAAACAATAAATTACACGTTTGCTGGTGGGGATGTCCTCAATTTCTACAAGAGCTTCAATGGCACTGTAACTGTAAGTCCCTTGAAGGGCGATGGAACCCTCCTGAAATATTATGGCAAATTTCAAAGGGTGAACGAAGAAAATCCCATTCCAGAAAGCATCGAGGAATTCCTCAATTTTGGTTTACGTGCTTTGGATAATCATCTTTTCAAGCAAAAATAAAATAAATTTCTTTATATATATCAAAATAAAAGTTAACCTAGAACTTGAGATCTTATATATCCGCGGCAGTCATAATAAATTTCAGGTGAATGAATTAAACAAAATAAGCCTTTACTTGTTCTGGAAATATTTATATATTTGTATTTTGTTTGAGTCATAATATTAATTCTCATGTATTTTGCGTTTGATATCGTTTTATTTTTTGTTTTAATCTAAGCTCTTCATATATAAAAATAACATGGTCACCATATTATTGTAGGGAAGTATATATGGTAATTAACCAACTTATAATATAATTATAATTATAATAAAAAATAAATAAATGTACAACTTATGCCATTTCTATTTGTTTTACGAGATTGTGGAACTTTAAGTTAGGACAAAATTCGTACAGTCCAAAACTTAATTAGAGCAAATTTTTATCACCATGTATTATTGTGTATCCTGCAGTGATAATCACTGCACACATTAACATTATTAATTGCACGCGTAAATTTTTCATATTAATAATTTTAACAATTTTTAAAAAAAATTTGGTCAACCAAATATTTGTAATAATTGATATTACATATACGTATAAAAAATTATTAATTCAGGAAGCTATTCATTAGTATAGTATAATTAAGTTCATTTAAAAAATACTCAAATATTTCTGTTAGACTGAAATTTCTAAATTTTGATGATAACAAACAATATCGAGCTATTTCAAGATCCAGTTTTTATTTTATAGTATTTACAAGTTTCGAACTGGATGTCCTAGATTCAAACCAGACTGCTTATTAGTCATGATTTTAGCTGGAGTGCCTTCAGCTAATTATTGTAAAATCAGGCTGAATCTTTTTACTTTAACTCAAGCTGCTTCGAGACTGATACTGGATGTTTTTAATAGTACTCAAGCTGCACATTGGTCTCTAGCAGGTATAATTGTGCATCAGTCAGACTTTTCGAAAGATCATTTGATCAATAAATACGCATTAGCCGATATCTTTGGTTGCTCAAGAATGTCTTATGATAAAAAAGTATGAAAAATACTGTTCAGAATTGCATGCATTTGAGTCCAGACTTTATCTGCACAACCGCACGAGAACAGTGGAGGAGCCACATACATGTATACCCGGGCCCAAATTTTTTTAAAAATTTATATGTAAATTTTGGAATAATATGATATTAGCTCGAGTAGATCAATTTAAAATATTAAAAAAATTCTAAATTTTAAAATTCTAGCCTGAGTAGAGCCATATTTCTGGCTCGACGACTGCAGGAGAAAACCAACAATTCGAAAAGCTAATTCTGATGGCCGTCGTTGATGGAGTATATGTACTGGTCATACGGGCCCATTATTTTTGGGCCATGTATATAATAAAAAATTAATTATTTATTGAGAATTACAAAACTGTATGTTTTATCGAATACGTCTTGATACCAATGTACATAATAAAATTGGAAATTATAATTTTCGTTCTTGTATGCTATTTTTTAATATAATTTTGATCCTCTATGTCTGCGACAAGTCAGAAAAAGAACTGAAAATTTTAAATTAAACAAAAATAAAACACTAAAATCGAAATTTGACAACATAGATAATCAAAATCATAAATAAACAGATACATACTAAATATGCATTTTTTATTGGGTGAGAAGATATTTATCGAAGACACCGAAAGTGAAATCGATGAAATCCTGGACACTATGTGCAAAAGCCTCGACTCTGGACTCCATTTCAAACTTGCCATGATATTTCATTATGGTCCTAAAGTGGCCTAGAAGCTTTTGTAAATGTAGAAGGAGTAGGTCTCTTGTGATATGATCTCACAAATATTTATTCGTAAGACAAGTCAATCATATTTATATTTATAATAAAAAATAATAATTTTAGCATAAAAAATAAAAAAAATTCATGGATGACCAAAATAAAATGTATGTCTCACAAAGTTGACCTGTGAGATCGTCTCAAATGAGTTTTTGTGATGTCGAAGATACCCCCAACTAAAAATGTGTGACTCACTATTATCTTCTTGTCATCTACTAAATCCAATCTCTCCTTGATACTTTTTACTGGAATTCCTGCAAACATCAACATACGTTTGCCCAACTTGTGAAAAGAAAACGATTCGTACTTGAAATTATTCGAGTATATCAGAGCATGGAGAATTCTTGATGAACAACGATCTTTAATGGATTGAGAGCCGTAAGTGGACCAATTCGATTCTTCTACCTAAAATATAGATTGCATTGCACAATACAATCTCCAATATCTGTTACTAAATATTTTAAAAATATTGAAAAAAAAAACGAAACATTATCTAACTTTCTATTCTTGCCGGAAATTGTTTGCTATTTAATTTTAAAAAAATTGGTTAAACTTGTATAAAAAAACTTATAAGCTCTTATAAGTTGTTTTAGTCGTTAGGAAGTCATATTCTTCGTAATAAGGATAGACTACCCTAGAGTTTTTCATGCACCAAACTTGAAGCAGAGCATTAATGTCGTTCTTGTATTGTGTTTGGATCGATCTATTTTATTTGAATAAAAATATTTGATTTGAACAAGGGTTTGAGAATGGCTTTCAAATGACATTCATCCTGAATGTATTTGAAATATATCACACTTACTAATGGAATTGATTTAACTTGGTATCGAGTTGATTTGAGAATTCGTTTGGTTTGCATACTGGAATTAAATAAGTATTTGAAGGAAGAATTTAAAATAACCACATGTTGTGATGGCTTTGACATCCACCACCATGATTGATAAATAACTATTTGAGAATTGAAATCCATTGAAAACATATTTTCTCAAAGAAATCAATGAGTTTGTTATTATGAATTTGATATCCCTAATTTTAAATCAAACCGTGAATTCTTGTCAACCAAACAAGTAAAGAACCAGAAGAATGTAAATTAGTTTTATTGTGCAGTGATTTGATTAAACATTGTGATATGCATGCATGTATGTTGGGTTTAGACATTCTCTCAATCTTTATTTTGATGATAATAATTTTTTTAATTGTATTTATAGTATATTTACTCAAGTGTGAAGTTGTTAATTTAATATGGAAGTTAAAACTTGAAATTAGCCATATTGAAAATTTGGTGAGCCGCAATGTTTAGACAATATCTCATATATTTTTTTATGGAAATGACTAGACACTAAAACGAATGAATAGAAAACTCAATTTGGGACAAGTCATATTTCACGTAAGTTTGGCCAAATGGATGTTTTCTTGGCAAAGTAATAGTCGTAAGACCAAAATGGTTGCAATGAAAACAACAGTCAGTTGGCCATGAACAGTTCCGATATTTTTGTCAGCCTAATCAAATCGATTACCCAAATGAAAATATTCAGTATGTGTTACGAAGCTAATACAATGATTTGTAAATAATATTTACAAGTCAAAATCTAAATCAGAGTTTAAGAAGCTGATAAATGACAATGAATCTACTAGTTCTGCACATGTAAGACCTCATCAGCTTGGTTCAGTCTAGCTGACGAGTCCAACTAAATGAACAGTCTAGCTGACGATCCTAACTGGCGGGCCACAAAATCATTCAGGCTCGGGAAAAGCATCCAACAAGGCAGAAATGACCGTTTTAATATTAGAAAATGTCCAGAATCTTACCAAACTGTCATGTTATTGTGTCTAACATATCATTTTTGAAGCCTATAAATACATCATTTTGTTATTTAAATTTCAGTCAGCCTACTCTTTATAACCCAATTTTTAGTAGTCAATCTGTCAGTTTAGCTTCCCCCCACACAAAATTTATTGATTAGTCAACAGCTATTGACTTGACGAAAATTACTAAATTAAAAGTTGTTATCTCAACCAAATTTTGTACAAACTAGTATGATTGTTTATTCAACCCAATCTTCTAACCAAGAACTCGATCTTATCGAGTGATATTAGATACGGTTGTTCTTGAAAGAGCATTTGAAATTGATTTTGATATTAAAAATTCAAAATTTCAAATTTTTTTCTAACATATATATGCCAAGTTTAATTTTTGAGCAGCTTGCACCAACCGTGGGAAAAATGGAATAACTCTTTCTTCGCGTGTCGAAATGACAAACTGTTTTTTTCATTGCAAACTAGGATTGTAGAGGATAGCAACAATAAAAAATTTACAGCCTAATCATGTACAAAGAAAAATAGTTTATTCATTCAAGTCAGAATCACATAGGCTTTTGGAGAAATTTGGTTAGTCATCTCTTTACTTTTATAAGTTTCAAAATTTAATATATATGTGAGAAGAACTCATTATAATTTTAAGTGAGAGATTGATTTTAAATATTGAGGGAAAGAAAAAATTTTTGCTTAAATTGTTTTGAAAATATGACTTTTTGATTCACACAAAAAATTGGGAGAAATATGTTAGTTGAAATCATTGTTTTTCTAAGTTTTATGATCATAAAAAAAAGAGAGATTGTTATGTTTAGAAATCTTGATTTTGATGATAACAAAACTTTTTACTGAGTTTTTAACATATTTACTCAAGTGTGAATTTGCTAACTCAAGATGGAAACTGAAACTCGAATTTAGCCAAATTGAAAATCTAGCTAGATGCAATTTTTCGACGATATCTCATAGATTTTTTATGAAAATGACCGATCGCCAATACCAATGAACAAAAAACTCAATTTGGGTCAAGTCGTATTTCACGTCAGTTGAGCTAAATCAGATGTTATCTAGGCAAAATGTTAGTTGCACAACCAAAATGATTGCAATGAAAACAACAATTAGTTGGACATGAGCAGTTACGGTATTTTGATCAGCCTGATCACCTCAATTATCCGAATGGAATGATTTAGTATGCTTTAGAAAGCTAAAATAATTATTTACAAATCATATTCATAAGATGAAATCTGAAACAGAGTTTAAGATGGTCGTGCACATGCTCATTTCAGCAGACCTTATCAGTTTGGTTCAGTCTAGCTGATGAGCCCAATTGAATGAGCAGTATAGATGACGATCCTAACTGACAGCAGGCCTAGACCTCAAAATCAGTCAAGATCGGGAAAAGTGTCTAGCAAGGCGATGATGACCATTTTAATGTCAGAAACTGTCAGAATCTTCCAAAAGATCATGTTCTTATATCTAATGTATATATCATTATTGGAGCCTATAAATACAATATCATAAATATCAAATACAAGCTTCGGACGGAGATTCAAAGAATGAGTATCCTACATAAATTTTTTTTTTAGCTAAAATGAGAATAATACCAAGTGTGAGGATACATTTAATATATACATACATTGTAAAAATTCTCACATACTGTCTTCACAAAGATATTTAATATTGTGTTTATAGTCTTGACATTAGAAACGTTAAACATTATGCGGATTTTGATATTATGGCGTACAATAGAGATTGTACTAGGAGTTTCAATTAGGCAAAAGATAAGTCCTAAGTTGAAATTTTTTTGTACAGAGACTTGTATTATCAGAGTCTTCTAGTGGATTCTCGGTGACGTAGGAGTTCTTAATTTTTGAACATCCATAAAAAAATTTGTGTCTATTTATTTATCTCATTCACTTATTATTGCTAATGTTTTATGATGTATTGTTGAAATATTTTATGTGTATTTCAAATACAAAAATATTTCATATCAAATGTTTGATAAAACGCTTCAACAAAAAACGTTTTTTTACACAATTCAACTTGCATATCTTTTAAATATTTTACAAAAATGTTTAATCGGTTTCTAAGAAAGATTACTTTGAGTGTCTTCCGCTTTGTTTGAAAATCAAACTCGATTTAATTAATTAGTGTTTAATATTTCAGCAATAGAGCTATTGTAATTCAATAATTATCCCTCAATTGATCCTATCAATGTATATCTGAGTATTAAAAGATGGCAGGAAATTGAAATCGAGCAAGTCAAATATGGAAAGAAAATAAGAGTTTTTCTTTATTAGAAGACTAGTGCACCGATACATGTACGTGTTGTGTGCTTACAAAGTTTTTTTTTATAATCAATTTGATTTATATTAAAATATGGATAATATGATAATAATAAAAAGTAATGAAGGATCAAACTATAATTTGAAATTATTATATTAAATGAGGTTAAACTATAATTATGAGAAATAAAGAGAGATTAATATGCAATTTTAAGAAATGAAAAAAGAAAAGAAAACGACAAACGAACTAAAATACAATTTGAAATAATTATAAAAATAACAAAAAGCAGACCATGACGTGATTGTGGCTCTATTATCATTAATTTAATAAATAATAATAGATGATGATTTTGTTTTCATGTTATCCATGGCACGAGGAAATAGTAAAAATATTTCATAATTTTGTAGTTTTTTTTTCCTTTTTCATGGCTGTAATTAGAAAAATTCTTTTTTCATTTTTAAATATTTAAAAATACACTACGTGGGGGTTTTAAAAAATTTGGTTAGAAGCAAAATTAAGTGTATATAATCAGAAATAATTTTTATTGTTGAAATAACTGAAATCGCATGTATCAGTATCTGTATTAGTTTTTTTTTTTTCTTGTATATGCTATTTTTTAATTTTTAAATTACACGAAAAAGAAATTTAATACGTTTAAAAATAAAAATTGTAACTTTGTAATAATAAATACTAAATCAATTTGAATATATAAATATATCACATATCGCTGCCATTTTAATACTATTCACGCTGAATATTTTAAAAAATAAAATATATATTCACACTTAAAATGATTAAATTAATAATACACAACTCATACTGTTATACCTATCGGGTCCTATTTGACTTTCCACTTGGCGTTCAATTTTTTGAATACCAATATTAAAACTATTCAGCTTAATATTTCAAAAAATATAATATAATATTGTCACAACGTACACGTTATATGTTTGTATAGTTTTTTTTCGAATTAATTTGATTTATATTGAAATAAAAATAATATTATAATGATGAAAAGTAATGAAAGGTCATAATAGAATATAAAATAATTATATTTAAATATGATCATGTCATAATTGTAATTGTAAAAACTAACGAGGAATTAAACTGTATTTAAAAAAAAAGATAGAAGTACTAAAATGTAATTTAAAATAACGATTTTTTTTTTAAAAAAATGAAATTAACAAAACACAAACTATGATACTATTTTAACCCTATTATTAAGATAATGATAAGTCAATTATTACTAGATTTACCAATCAAGACTAAAAATTTCCGATCTCCCAAACAAAAGAAGAGAGGGGAAGAAATATATTAAAAAAAAACAAGTGTACAATCTCATTCGTCGCAAGTTCTTGAATATCAATACTTAAAATGAATATTAAATTAAATACACAAATCATAAACTATTATATATTATAAAAATAGGGTCGTAATTGACTTTCCGCATTCGTTCAATTTCTTGTTCTCCAATGTTAATACTATTCACGCTTAATTTTTCAAAAAAGAAAATATAAATTCGCACTTAAAATGAATTAAATTAAATACATAACTCAAACCGCCTTATATATTACTTTAGCATCATACTAAAATTGCAAAAAAAAAAAAAAAAAAAAAAAAAAAAAAAAAAAAAAAAAAAAAACAAACAAACAAACAAAGGGACGTAACATGCTAAATCTCGAACCCTTGAGTTCAAAAATCAGATTCATCTCTTCAAATTAAAATTCCTGCCATATTTGAATAAGGAGCCTTGAATTCAATCTTCCGTGAACTTTGACTCCATCCATCCTTGTATTTTTCTAAGTCTCGAACACCTGAGTTCAATTTCCTGCAATCTTTCATACTTACATTGAATTCTAGTTCTATATATACGTGAATGCACATCACCAACTTTTATCAGAACAACACCATAATTTGAATTCATATATATAATTTACTTTTCATACTATACCATAATGGCATGCACTTTCTCAGTGGAGTTTGAAGCCAAATCCGATGCACAAAAGATTTGGGACTTCGTCAAAAATTTCCACATCATATGCCGTAAAGCCTTCCCTCAAGTGTTTGACAGCGTTGAGGTCGTGGAAGGCGACGGAAACTCTACCGGCACGGTCCGTGTAATCAAATACGTACCAGGTATATAATTCAATGCAAATTCGTTGATTGATAATCCATTAAAGATTATTTTTCACCAAAGAATATATTCTCCAAAGCTCTCCTCAGCTAAACCGATTTCGTTTTTTAATAATGGCGTTTTTGTTTATATCAAGTTGATCATTTTCTTTCATGCTGATATGTGCAGGAATTCCAGTGACAAACATCAAGGAAAAACTTGATTTAGTAGATGACGAGAAGAAAATAATAAGCTATACATTTTTAGGAGGGGATATCTTCCAAATTTACAAGAGCTTCAAGGCCACTCTGGTTTTGAATCCTAAAGGCGATGGAACCATAATGAAATATTATGGAGAATTTGAAAGGGCAAAGGGAGCCGAGGCTTTTGCGCTGAGTGTTCAGGATTTCATCGATTTCACTTTCGGCGCTTTGGATAAATATATTCTCACCAAATAAAATAAATTCGAATGTTTTACGTATGTCAGAATCGAGCGTTGTTTGTTGTAAAATATACACATATTTGTATTCTTCTGTATTCTTTGATAAGATTATTTGTTTCTCTTTAAATTATAATTAATGTTATCTGATTCTTTTTCTGTATTTCTAAAGTTTTTTTTTCCCCTCAATTTGAGCCATGAATACCAAAACATATCTATTTATTTGTGGCTAAATTAGATTCTTGATTTATCTTGTTTTAAATATGAGACATCTCTCATATTTATCATAATGAAATATGTTGATCATAATTAAATTATTTTAAATACATTAATAAAACAATCTAACATTATCTCACTTTGCCTACATATTTAAAATGGAATGAATAATTAAGAAATTAATAATCATCCAAAATTAATAAACAAATATACGAATCAAGGTGATGTATCCTCGATCTTATACTGAGTATCACATTTACCATATTTTTAATATAACTTAATGAATAAAATCAATACTTTATTCTAGATCTAACTTGATCGGTATTTTTCTCAAAATAATTGAATATGTACATAAATAAATATGATAAAGATCAAAACTGAATGAGTTTCATAATCAAAACCAAATATATATATTAAAAATCTTTTAGGAACCAAGTCCGTCATTAACTACGACATAATTCTTACACAACTTAATTTGCATGTCTTTAGGTCATATGATCATTAATTCAGTGATAACGTATTCAATGAACACTTATTTTGCTTAACATGTTCTTCAACAGCTATAATACTTTATGTCAATATATTTATTTCGACTGTCGATTTAGTCATAAAGACTACAACTGAATTGTCATAGTATAATCTTAATGACTTAGACATAAAATTCATAACTCTAAGCTCAGAAATGAAACTCCTTAATATACATCATATAATAATGCTTTAAAATAAAAGATGAATTTAGACTCCATAGTGTAACTAATAAATTACTTACAAAATTTTCAATTCGTCTATGCGTAAGCATATAAATTTTAGTACCATGAAAATATCTCATAACATTTTGCAACTTTTTAATGGTCAATATTTTGATTATTCTAATAATTTCTCTAATAATTTGGTCCCCACTAATCTTCGGTATACATAATGACCCACAAATGTACTCTACAGAACTTAATGAAGATATAACATCATAAAATTTTAAATATCATTACTGTGATGCTTATTTCAATATATATAACTTTCTTAATCTTACATACTAAATTCCCACATCACTAGAGAAGGATCTTTAGTGTAATTTCATATAGCATTTTTACTCTTTATCACAATTGAGAAATATTATTTTCAAGTCCGTCTAATGAAAATCTAAATCAAATAGACTATTAATGTCATGACCACACGAACATAATTTTCTTAAACATATGAGAAAATATTTTCATGTAGTTAATTCTCTCCCCTTGAGTGGATTTCTTAGCAAATAGTCCATCCTTATATTGTTCAATGTTGTCTAATAAGACTTTATCAATATTAGAGAATCATCTACAACAAACGACGATTGAACCAACTTTTAGAATCCATTATTTGCTATGGAATTCCTTATCATACATAACATTATAGCAAAATTTAAATTTCTTACTCCTCATGATTTGTGAAAACATCATAGGATCATTTTCGTCTCCAAAATGAATAATCAGATTCAAGATACATAATATAATCACTTAAAATTATTGATCTCTTAATTCCAATATATCTTCCTAATATTGCATCAACACTTTCCAATGAACCTAGATCGTGTTGTTCAACCGAATGCTCAATATCTTGATGAGCATTAAGATATACATGATCATGATCAACAATTTGTGAAATTTATATGATTGGTCTCACAATACACTTTTTAACTTGAGAGAGAAGTTGTGAATATCGATCAATATGTAATTTGTGTGGATGAATGATCATCATCACGATCAATATTCTAAATATGATTGCTCACACAAATAAGTCATTCTCAATAAATTTCACATCTCTTGATTCCACAAACCTTATGATTTGTGATGGGTAGTAAAATACATATCCCTTTAGACCTTTTGGCATATCCAATGAAATTCCCATTAATTGTCCTCGAGTCTAACTTGTTTTCTGGTAGATTATCAACTTTTATCATAGACAAGCATAATCAAACATGTATCTGTCCCAAATTCGGTTTCCAATCTTCTCAAAACTCAAATGTCATCTTGTGGACCATCTCAATTGGAATCCGATTTAACATATACATACTTGTCGTAAGCGTTCCAGTTCACAAGAAATTAAGAAGTTTGGAGCTATTAATCACGCTCCACACAATGTTCATCCTCAATGTATTTACCATAGTACTTTTTACACTGTATCAACTCATGACATTATTTATCAACTTCCATCTTATATGCTTTTGTCAAACATCCAATATTTCATTGTTATTATGAAGCAAGTAGAAATATAAATGTCGAGAGTGATCATAAATAAAGACAATAATTATTTTTGACCATGTAAACCCATTAATATTTGTATGAATGATCTTCGATATGTCTAAATCTATCTTAGCATCTTTCTTTGATATATTGGTCTATTTACTCTTAATGTAGTCCAAATAAATGTCTAAGATAATAAAAACCAAGATGTTACATAATAGAGTAATATTAATTCATAACGCATATCTTAATATCAGTATATTCTTGAACATGAAATAACGGATAAACCTTTGTAAATTAATGCTAAAAGACCATCAAAAAAATATCACTTCCAAAAATATTAAATTTACACAATAAACTAAATGATAAATTTGAAAAATTAAAGAATATCTATTTGATACTAGTCTTGAAACTGAAATCAAATTTTTAGAGAAATTTAGAAAAAAAAAGGTATCTTCCAACTACAAGTATAAAACCATAATGCAAGTTTCAATAACCTCCACATGTGCGATCGCCTAGTTCACTGAATAGACGACGCATAAAAAACTTTCTGATGGCTTCCTTGAGTCTTGCAATCTATCCACGATATTGATTACATGGATTGTAGATCATTTTGGGTCATAACTAATGAGTTGAGCAGCCATGTTCACACGTTATCTCTTCTTTACAAAAGTCCACCATTTTCTTCTTTACAAAAGTCCACCATTTTCTTAAACATGTATGGTCAAAAACTCATTTATTGATCATTTGACCTTGTGTGTGTTTTAGAAGATCCTAAATAGGTAATAGTGTTGAGCGAGAGTGTTCAAAATATTGTGAACTAGAAATATTTCAACCGCGATATTTTTTAACCGAGTCGTTATATCTCTTTATGTGAATGACACGTCGTGCACTCGAATATTGCGAGCTTTAAAAATGAAAGCTATATAATTAAGGTGTTTGTGATTAAATGAACACTATCATACTGTTCAATGAACCTCTGATCCCATGAAAAATATTAATTTTAATGAAACTATGTTAGAAATATATATCTCTATCACTTTTAATAAATATCATCGCATTAATGATTGGTTTTTATTAATGATGAGTGGTTCATATTCTTTAATAGTACTAAATGAAGAATAATCTTCTCCTTCTGCATTTATAATTATAACCTTGAATTTCATGAATTACTGTAGAACCGTGCGCTTGTCGATCACATATTAGCCCAAGCTCCATGGTTCGATTGCTTTACCCAACAGAGACAATTATTGTACATCAACAATCTCCCTCCTTATCATTGCATTCAATGAGAATCAAACCAATGACATTGACTCTGATATCAATTGTAGGACTGAGCGCTTGCCGCTTTACTAAAACTATAACCGATGGTAATTGTGCAACTCAAATCTTTTAACTACATAGCAACCCAAGCGTCACGGTTCGATCGTTCTACCCATCAATGACAATTATTACACCTCAAAAATTACAAAATTATTATAAGAGTAATTAACATGATAAAATACGGCAATATAAATTAAATATATGCTAGTGTCACCAAATGAAGCGGTAAACAATTTTTCATGTTTTACTCTTGTAAATCATGTTATAAATATGAATAATTGACATAAAAATTGAATATGGGCTAAATTTTTTAATTCAATTATATTCATATAACTTAATGATATAGATATTGAATTATATCATCTTAATACATGTGAGTAAATTAAGAAAATAATTCAATATCATATCATAATTAATTATATTTAACACAATAAAATATAACGTGAGATACATTTTACTATTAAAATATAATTAATTATAATTTATATCCCTTATGACCAAAACATTTTACTATTAAAATATAATTAATTATAATTTATATCCCTTATGACCAAATGTAATTTGTAATAATTTATGTATAATTTTAATTCAATTGAAATTATTGTTACCACTCTTCAATTAATTAAAATCATATGCTTGGATTTGATATCATAGTACCAATCGAGCGCTTGTCGCTTTACCAAATACTATAGATAATGATAATAGATACAGATATTTCGAGTCTTGCACTCTTCTCGTGGAAACATTTTGCTCTTCAACATAAATATTATTATAACAAGGTGAAGTTGTAGATGTGGTTTGAAGGGCTATAAAATGAGGCAGTTGAATAAAGCACCATGAGTAGGTTAAACATGCACGATTGTAAAAACATATTTTCCAAAAAGGAACATGATTATTGCATACAAGATTTGTAGTGATTCAAATACATATACTAGTTATAATTCTATCACACAGCTTTGCTCCCCAAGAGATGTGAAATGTTCCTTAATTATTTAGATTCTCGTGGTCCATACCTATATTGAAAGGTAATATTTTTAACATAAAAAAAATATTTTTTGATGATTCGGGTCAAGTTGGAGATCCGTCTTACAAAATTAATCAGTGAAACAGTCTTATAAAAGTTTTTATGTAAATTTTTTTATCAGATTCTTATCTACTAGTTGGAACAATAGAGATACAGTCATCCACAATTCAATACTAGCCACATATACCAATATCAAAATTTTTTTATTCATATTTTTTAATAATATTTTTTCCCAGAAAAATAATTTTATGTTCTCAGCTCTCGATATAAATTCATCGTCATCGGTTTATTCAATTTTCAATAATCGGTATGCTAGTTATATGTACCGAAAATTTCGGTATATCGAAAATCGGTATACCGAAATTTTCGGTACGATATCGGTATGAATTTTTTTATAACGTAATTTTCGGTACGGTATACCATATAGGATTTTCGGTACGATACGGTACGGTATACCATCCCTACATCCAAGTACAATATTTGTTACTCATTTTAACATAAAAATACACGACTCCAAAAAGATTGAGTAGAGATATGATACTTATTAATTATATTCAGGAGTATGTCTCTTGTGAGACGGTCTCACGAATCTTTATCAGTGATATGGATCAACATCACTGATATTCACAATAAAAAGTAATACTCTTAGCATAAAAAGTAATATTTTTTTTCATGAATGACCAAAATAAGATATCTCTCTCACAAAATATGATCCATAAGACCGTCTCACACAAGTTTTTGACTATATTCAAGCTCGTAGGAAGGCATTTAGATGAAACGTAGGGATTAGTACTATCAGAAAAGTTTCGCTAACCGAGTGGTAAGACTTTATGTATTTTGTAATAAAATATGTAAATTGCGTTTTGAGAATTTACGTAACTTTGATGATTAAATCATTTCGAAAACTTAATAATGACTTTTGAAGATGTTTGTTGTGCAGTTGTGCCTCTCCTGTCTTGAGGCCGACGTTGTGACACTGACTGGCCAATAAAAAATCAGTAATAAAATTAGTCAACGAAGTGTGGTCGACTGAATTAGAACAACGACAACAACAATGTACTGATATTTTAAAAATATATATTACTTGCGTATTTTTATTTATGATAAATTATTAGTTTAAGAAATTAATATAACTGTTGGGTGCAATAATTGTCTCAGTTTGGTAGAACGATCGAACCGTGGTGCATGAGTTGTTGTGCGCTTTAAAAGATTTGAGTTACACCATTACCACAAGTTATAACTTTTGGTAAAGTGGCAAACACTCGGTCCTACAATTGGTATCAGAGCGAATATCACAGGTTTGATTCCCATTGATTGCAATGAGTGCAATTATTGGGAGAGAGAATGTTGGGTGCAATAATTGTCCTCGCTTGGTAGAGCGATCGAACCGTGGTGCTTGAGTTGCTGTGCGGTTTAAAAGATTTGAGTTGCATCATTACCATCAACTATAGCTTTTGGTAAAGCGGCAAACACCCGATCCTACAATAACCATAAAATAGAAAAAATATTGTAAAATATACCTACCATATCAAGTATTAAAAAAAAAAATCTCGAAAAAAAACATATAATCATCCATCTCATTTTATGTATACGTTGTTTTAAAAAAAAAAATTGGTTGAACGTACGCCAAGTTTGAATTTAACATATAAGAAAATCAAGAGGAACTTCCCGGATATTTTAAAAATTGAAAATTCTCAAAATAAAAAAATTGAATTAATGGCAGGATATTAGAAGATGTTCAATGCTAAAATAATATTTTAAGGTTTTTAAAATTAAATATAAAAATTCTCAGATATTTTATTCATTATTAGAATAAGAAAAAGATTTTGTTTTTGCTTTGTGTTTTAATTTTTTCCATAAAAATAAATTAGTTTTTGATTTGTACTCCAACTTCCGCGGACATAAAAAAAAAATACAATTTCCACGCAATTATTCAAAATTCAAAAGATTTATTCTAAAATATGTACACTGATACTCCAGGGATGAACCCTTCAAGGTCAGGCCCAAACTCCCGGCCCATCTCTATGGCCCACAGGTGAAGGGCTCATGAGCAGCCCAGGTATTCTCCTATAAATACCAGGTTTGAGCGTATGATTATTCATTTACTATATTGTTTTCAGCAGCGCCCTTAGCTGCTCCCCTCATATATCCTCAGTCTCTGACTTGAGCGTCGGAGGGGCTACGCCAGGACACCCTCCTGGCCCCCTTCTAACGGTCTCATTTGTGATTTCAGGCTTAGGATTATTTCAAAACCTGCGTCTGGATTAGTGACACTCGCCGGAATCGGACCCTAAATTTCCCGTGAGTTTCACTTGGCGCCGTCTGTGGGAAATCTTGAGTTGAGACGTAGAGATGGTAGACAAGAAAGGAAGTAGAAGAGCTACCTCAGCATCATCGCGTCCTCAGAGGGAACCCGAATCATCTCATGTGGAGACGAGACAGGAACAACCTCGTCAAGAGACAAGAGCCGAGCAGCCCCTTCACGTGACAAGGGTCGAACAAACCCGTCCTAATGAGAACATGGGGAACTTGACCCTGGAACAGGTGGGCCAATTTATCGCCCGGAATGAGGCCATGAAAAGGAATCAAGAGTCTGTGTTTGTAGAGGAACANTTCACTTGGCGCCGTCTGTGGGAAATCTTGAGTTGAGACGTAGAGATGGTAGGCAAGAAAGGAAGTAGAAGAGCTACCTCAGCATCATCGCGTCCTCAGAGGGAACCCGAATCATCTCATGTGGAGACGAGACAGGAACAACCTCGTCAAGAGACAAGAGCCGAGCAGCCCCTTCACGAGACAAGGGTCGAACAAACCCGTCCTAATGAGAACGTGGGGAACTTGACCCTGGAACAGCTGGGCCAATTTATCGCCCGGACAGTGGATGAGGCCATGAAAAGGAATCAAGAGTCTGTGTTTGTAGAGGAACAGGCAGCCCGTCAGGAGCGTGAGGAAGATGCTGAGGGCCACCAGAGCAGGGTTGAAGAGCCACAGCCCCACCAAAGGGGGGAGATTAGTGAGATGAGAGAAATGTGGAAGGAAATACAGATGTTGAGGCAGCAGTTGGGAAGCAGAGCGCCGGCACNGTGGGCCAATTTATCGCCCGGACAGTGGATGAGGCCATGAAAAGGAATCAAGAGTCTGTGTTTGTAGAGGAACAGGCAGCCCGTCAGGAGCGGGAGGAAGATGCTGAGGGCCACCAGAGCAGGGTTGAAGAGCCACAGCCCCACCAAAGGGGGGAGATTAGTGAGATGGGAGAAATGTGGAAGGAAATACAGATGTTGAGGCAGCAGTTGGGAAGCAGAGCGCTGGCACCCAAGAGAGGAAGGGCTTCCTCCAAATTTTCGACAGTCGAATGTGGGTGAGTACGATGGACATACTGACCCCGAGGAATACTTGGGGAGGTTTGAGAATGCGGCCCTGTTACATCAATATTCAGATGGGGTCAAGTGCAGGGTGTTTCTGGGCACGTTGGTGAGGTCAGCCAAGCAATGGTTTAACACCTTGCAGCCCAACTCCATACGATCTTTCGAGGATTTTTCCGCTGCTTTCTTGCACAGATTCGCTAGCAGCAAAAAACACCAAAAAAACTATTTGAGCCTGTTTGTGGTGAAGCAACAAGAAGCTGAAACTTTGCGAGAGTTTGTCCAGCGTTTCAACAACGCATCGTTGGAGATACCAGCGGCCACTCCTGACATCATGATAAGTGCCTTTACCCAGGGACTTAGAGGAGGAGAGTTCTTTAAATCGTTAGTGAAGAAACCTCCATCAAGTTATGATGATCTGTTATCTCGGGCGGAAAAATATGTAAATCTCGAAGATGCCCAATGGCATAAGAGGATGGAGCAGCGACCTGGGAGAAGTAGAGTTGAGG
>NW_027355709.1:0-478 GCF_012295235.1 Primulina huaijiensis
TTTCACCATGACTCAGTACGCAGAGCTGTACATCAGAGAGATAGTAAGATTGCAAGGGATTCCAATGTTTATCGTGTCAGACAGAGGCCCGAAGTTTACATCTGCTTTCTAGAAGATTATGCATCTGGCATTGGGTGCAAAGTTACTATTCAGTACATCTTTTCATCGTCAAACCGACGGTCAGTATGTGAAAGTGATTCATATCTTAGAGGATCTACTTAGAACTTGCGTGATCAACTTCCAAGGCAGCTAGGAGCCGAAGCTACCTCTTGTGGTGTTCTAATACAACAACAGTTTTCAAGCATCCATAGGTATGGCTCCTTACGAAGCACTTTTTGGGAGAAAGTATAGATCACCGATCTCTTGGGATGAGGTAGGTGAACGAGCAGGGTTGGGTCCAGACATTATGAGACATACTGTAGAGCTAGTAGTTAAGATCCGAAATAAGATGAAGACTACTCAAAGCCGACAGAAGAGT
>NW_027355710.1:0-465 GCF_012295235.1 Primulina huaijiensis
ACATTGAAATATGGAACACATTATGAACTCCAGAAAGTGATGGTGACAATGCCACTCTATAAGCTAGTGTCCCAATCCTTTCCAAAATCTCAAACGGACCTATAAATCTTGGACTAAGTTTGCCTTTCTTGCCAAAACGCATAACACCCTTCATAGGTGCTATTTTCACAAATACATGGTCGCCCACTACAAACTCTAATTCTCTTCGTCTTTTGTCCGCATAACTCTTTTGTCGGCTTTGCGCAGTCTTCATTCTATCGCGGATTTTGACTATAAGCTCGGTAGTCTCTTCAATCACGTCCGGACCAATCTCTCTTCTTTCACCAACTTCGTCCCAATGAATAGGAGATGTACATTTCCTTCCGTAAAGTGCCTCAAAAGGAGCCATCCCGAATGGTAGGTCGAAGGCCATTCATGAATTGTCTCAGCTTTTCTTCCGCATCCCTTGCAATAAGGGGTACAAAG
>NW_027355711.1:0-830 GCF_012295235.1 Primulina huaijiensis
AGGTGACAACTTACCTCTCATGCCAAAACGAACAACACCTCTAAATGGAGAGATCCTCAGAAACACAAAATCTCCAACTTGAAATTCTAGAGGTCGACGACGTCTGTTAGCATAACTAGCTTGCCGATCTTGAGCAGCTTTCATTCTCTGACGAATCAGCTGGACTTTATCATGCATTTCCTGAACAATATCAGGTCCAGTCAACTGCTTCTCACCAAATTCGTCCCAACAAAGAGGTGATCGACATCGTCTGCCGTACAAAGCTTCAAAAGGAGCCATACCAATAGTCACCTGAAAACTGTTGTTATAAGAAAATTCTACTAGTGGTAAAGCTTCTTGCCAACTGTCTTTGAAATCCATGATTACAGCTCGAAGCAGATCCTCGAGTGTCTGGATCGTGCGTTCCGTCTGACCATTTGTCTGAGGATGGTAGGCAGTACTCATCGCAAGTCGGGTACCCATTTCTTTTTGAAGACTAGTCCAAAACTTTGATGTGAATCTAGGGTCACGATCTGAAACAATTGCAACTGGAACTCCATGAAGTCTCACAACATTTTCAATATACAGACGAGCCATCTTCTTGTACGAATACGTCCTCTCATATGGAATAAAATGTGCTGATTTAGATAATCTATCGACAATCACCGAAATGGCATCGAAATGACGAGAAGTACGTGGCAAATGCGTGACAAAATCCATTGCCACGTGCTCCCAGTTCCACTAAGGAACCTCAAGACTATGCAGTAATCCTCCAGGTCTCATTCGTTCTGCTTTGACTTGCTGATAGATCATACAACGAGACACAAACTCAGCCACATCTTTTTTCATAT
>NW_027355712.1:0-460 GCF_012295235.1 Primulina huaijiensis
GATCCTTTTGTGGTGAATTTCAATATGAACAAGATGGAGCCGACCATTGAGGAGTTGGTGAACATGTTTGTGACCTTTGAATCTACCATCAAGAAAGAGAAGCCGGTTCTTTATGTGGGTTCTTCATCTGGTACGAAGATTGATCCACATGGGAAGGGAAAGAAGCGTTCTTTCCAACGTCCCAAGAAGAACGTGCCCTTGATGAGGCAATCTCCGAATCCCGTTGTGGCAGCCACACCAGTTAAGGCTGACAAGACTGCTGATGTATGTCATCACTGCAAGAAGCCTGGACATTGGAAGCGTAACTGCTGGGAATATCTTGCCCAGAAGGGTTCTGGAAATGGTATGTTCTATATTGAAGTAAACATTTAAATTTACTCTATTTCTTGGGTATTGGAAACCGACTGTGGCTCAAATCTCTGTAAAGATTTACAGGTGATGGGAAGAAGTAGGAGGCTCA
>NW_027355713.1:0-930 GCF_012295235.1 Primulina huaijiensis
CTCACACTTTGACAGTTTAGCATACAGTTGCTCATTTCTTAACGTGTGCAATACAATTCTCAAATGCTCAGCATGATCAGTCTCATTTCTCGAGTAAACCAAAATATCATCTATAAAAACAATTACAAACTCATCCAGATACCTCTGAAAGACACGGTTCATCAGACTCATAAACACCGCTGGCGCATTCGTTAAACCAAACGGCATGACAATAAACTCATAATGTCCAAACCTGGTTCGGAATGCTGTCTTCGGTATATCCACATCTCTAACTCTCAGCTGGTGATATCCAGATCTCAGATCGATCTTGGAATAGACAGAGGATCCCTGCAACTGATCAAACAAATCGTCGATGCGAGGCAATGGGTACTTGTTCTTTACTGTTGCCTTGTTCAGTTGCCGGTAATCGATACACAATCTCATCGAACCGTCTTTCTTTCGCACGAATAGCACTGGTGCGCCTCAAGGGGATACACTTGGTCTGATATATCCCTTGGCCAGCAAATCTTTAAGTTGTTCTTTCAATTCTTTCAACTCTATCGGTGCCATTCTATAAGGAGCTCGAGAAATAGGAACCGTACCTGGTACTAGGTCGATGCTAAAATCTACCTCTCTGACTGGAGGCAATCCCGGAATCTCATCGGGGAACACGTCTGCAAACTCGCAAACTACTGGCAGATCTGCCAATGCTGGGCTCGATTTCAGTAGATCTACTGAATAGACAAGGAACCCCTCTGCTCTTTTCTGTATTAATCGAGTCATAGACAATACTGAAATCAAAGGAATCTTAGCTCTAGACCCTTTGCCGTAGAACTTCCACTCTTCAGCCATTTCTGGTCTGAATCTAACAATCTTGTGGAAACAGTCTACTGTCGCTCTGTACTGGGTTAGCATGTCGATACCAATAATGCAATCAAAATCAGATAACCC
>NW_027355714.1:0-226 GCF_012295235.1 Primulina huaijiensis
GATTCTAATGAAAACCATCTCTCGGCCACTTCATCTTTTGGGAGAGAAATTTGGCCGCAAGCTTCTTCCTTGTTCTTCCACCGCCGTGCCGCTTCGTCTCCGGATTTTGGAAATTCGAAGGCTATAGTCTCAACGCATAAATCGTTTGGATTTTCTAGTGCAAACCAAACGAGAAATTCATTTTCTGATCGTGGACCCAATTAGACGACCAAAGGAGAAGAGCCGT
>NW_027355715.1:0-511 GCF_012295235.1 Primulina huaijiensis
AGGTGCTGTCAACAAAATTATTTTCAAATAAATTTTGTCTAAAAAAAATAATACGGTCAAAAGACCACACCACACCTCACCTCACCGCACCGTGCCAAGCCGCGTCAAGCGGGCGCGCGCGCGCGTGTTTAGTTCACCGAGACACAACCTATTAGCGTCTTCCCCCGTCTAAAAACTTCTGGTACCCCTTGACGCCCAAACCCTTGTCTCAACTTGGAGCTTATTAGGGAGACTTTATTTGGTTATTAACTCAATGTGGGACAAGCCACATTTGAGACATCCCACTTCCCTTTACAACTCCTCACTCTTCCTCTTCTTCTCTTTTTCATTTATCCAACAGAACTAATTTGAGATTTATCGGTCTTTAAATACTATCTGATTTTGCCATGTGAAAAAGCAAGCCCAAAAATTGAATCGAGATGAAAAATTGAAGGCTCGAACGAGCTCAAGATATTTATTTATTTTTTGTTTGAGTTGGGTTCGAATTACTGCCGAACTACTTGAAATCAAT
>NW_027355716.1:0-314 GCF_012295235.1 Primulina huaijiensis
TTGCACTACTACTAACCTCGAGAAGCTCACGAAGTCACGTCTTCGTTTTGTAAGTTTTACATTTACGTATTTTATTTAAAGCATGAATTATTTTGACAGCATGTTCCATGAAATGTTTTACGATCAAATCTTTTCAGTATTTCACTATTTATTTAGAATTATGCATGTTAGTTACGTATGGGTTATGTATGGAACAGTATGCCTCCTAGACGCCAGGTTGGACGCCCGAGAGGTAATGATGAGCGCCGTCATGAAGACGGTGAGGATNAGATTCGGACCTCCACCTCCACCTGACATGAATGCCCAGATGCTAG
>NW_027355717.1:0-1660 GCF_012295235.1 Primulina huaijiensis
CAACTGCAAAAATCTTACAATGTGGATTTTATTGGCCCTCTTTATGCAAAGATACGCATTTATTTTGCAAATCTTGTGAAAACTGTCAGAAGATGTGATTAATTTCAAAACGAAACATGATGCCTTTAAATCCAATCATAATTATTGAAATATTCTGTAATGCCCGAATTTTGAAATATTGTGGCATTAGTTGTGATGTTATGACTTTACGTTGTGGTATAAATGGTAATGAATGTTATAGAATGGAATAGAAAATTGATGGGTAGAATCAAAGGTTGAATTTGAGCTAAAAAAGTGATGGAAGTGCATAAACGGTATGAAAAATGTGGCAGTAGTTGTGGTTTTTAGCATAATGTTTTGTATATTGATCCAATTGATGTGGGGCTACATCCATTAAAAATATATGACATAAGGCTATAACTTTCATGTTTTGAGGTTTGTTCAAATCATTAGGGAAGACGAGCCAAAAGCGCCCCGAGGTGTGTCGTGCGTATCGTCGTTCCTACAATGACACATGTTGGGAGATTTAGCATAACTTTTTACGCAGATCTCCAAATGACATGAGGCCAATTGGAGATGCAAGCCAAGACATAGGGCTACAACTTTGTAGTTTACTACTTTCGCAAATTCTGAAGTTAAAAATGCTTTCTTGGCAGAATACTGCGTGCCCCCTGCGCAGGATCCGGCGCCCTAGCGCGCGCAGTGCTGAAATTTTGGTGTTTGGGCAGCAAGGGGCGCGCGGCGGCGCCAAAATCACGCGCCATGGCGCCCAGCACTTGTACAAAAAACGTGTTTTGAGGTTTGGATGGTATATATTTGATTGGGAAATGATTTTTGTATCATTTTCTCTTCTCTTTTTCCTACTCCATCGGTTTAGAGCTAGGGTTCTTCATTTTTCCTTTCATCTTCTAATTTCTTCTTCAATCTATGGGAGATTTGTTCAAGGAAATTATGAAATGAAGTTAGATTTGTGATCCTCTCTCCAAGATCTTCAAGATGGTGTAAGTATGTTATATTTTTATTCAAGTTTGGAAATGAGATGAAGTTTAGAATTGATATTTGCGTTGATATTTGAGATGTTGGAGATGTTGAAATTGTGTTGGTTTGAATTTAAAATGGAATTGAAGCCAATGGCAAAGTATATGATCTAATTTCTTTAGCACGCATGCTATGTGTTTGATGAAATAATTCAATGAATGTTTTTATGGCATATTAAGGTTAAGAAATTTACGGATCTTGATTCAAAGCAGTATTGAACTAATTATGAATTTTGAACAGAAATTACTCTGTTTTGATAGATGATCAAAGTCCTTGAGTTATAGTAGAATTCAAAGGTTCAAGACTTCTCATCTACACATTTCGATCTTCTTTTGGTAATATTTGAAAGGTATGTTACGGTCGATAACATACGAGGTAAAAGTATCATTTTTATTTTAAATTGAAAACTCTATGGCTTGATGAACTATTGGTGATTTGATGATGATTGTTGTATTGAGATGAGTTGATTATGATATCGAGATGATGATATTGATTTGCATCATGACATTGCATATTGAGCCACTTGTTGATTCAGATTTGATATGGCGGAGGTCGCCTTGATATATTGATTTGTTGGACGTATGGGGCTATAGTTGAGTTGGCATAGTGTATGCGGAGGTCG
>NW_027355718.1:0-465 GCF_012295235.1 Primulina huaijiensis
GCAAGGCAGATTCCAATTAAGCCTCACAGTCTGCAAAAAACCATGATGCCTAACCCACATACGCTGGAAGCGAAACGAGCTCGGCCCACGGGTAAAAACAGGAGCGGTAATCAAAAGCGGACAGTGATCCGAGACAGTACGAGCGAGATGTTCAACCCGAATCGAGCTGAAATGATCACCCCAATCTACAGAAACCAAGACCCAGTCCAACCGCTTCCAAATGGTTTCATTCGTCCAAGTGAACGAAGATCCCTCAAAACCAGCATCGATCATGCCAGAATCTATAATGAAAGTGTTGAACTCCTCCATAGGTAGCAATCTACCACCACGGGAGCCCAAGCACTCAGACGCATCCCTGATATCTCTCTTTGGTTTCTCTGGCCTGGGGCTCCACTCATGTTGAGACTACTCTGTGATATCTTCTGCAGCATGCATTGGTGGATCGGGATTTTCTCCCTTGGTTGT
>NW_027355719.1:0-5231 GCF_012295235.1 Primulina huaijiensis
TGGATTCAATTTTAGCTTTATTATTTTCGTTTTTGACACACTAACAAACCCACCAAGCCATCTCCCAATTTACTCGAGCCACGCCCGAGCCACCTTGAACCAAACCCTAGCCAACCCATCTAGGCNAACATGAATCTTTCGATTCATTTGGCTCTCACGCTCAATTACATACTGAACTTGACCCAATTCTGCACACTCCTAGAACTCAATCTAGAAGACTCCTAGCCATCCTAGGTCACCTCCAGCCGAGCCACCCCCGAACCCAGCCGACCCTGACCACCCATGGACCACGCCTGGACAAAGCCCAGACCAACCCAGCCCCTAGACCCTGCGCATGAGCCACCTGAAGAAGGCAGCAACCTGTGCGTGACTTCTTATGAAGCAACCCTCACGATTTCTGTTGCTAGCTACCCAACCATCGAGCCACCCATTGAACCAGCCCCCAAGCACTCTCCTAGGACCCTAACCACTTGACCTACGCAAGCCCAGAGCCCCCAGGCCGAGCCACCTTTCCCCTGCACAAGCTGCTGTACCAGCGCAGCTTCTAAGGTGATCTTGGGTGGAGTCCTAGCTTGCTAGGACTCCTCCACAACCGTGAACCTTGAGTCCTAGCCTGGCTAGGACTCGACCCCTGACCCCTCCTGACTCTAGCCCAGCCCTGGATGCAACCGAGCCAAGCCATGCACCATACATCAAGAAACCCGATCACCTAAGTCTCAACCGTTGGAATTTGGTTCCAGCTTCTTGTTATTGTTTTGTACAACGTTTTGGGTGGATTTCTATGACTCTAAAACTTGTGTAATTCATCCTTAATTATATCCTAGCGATGACAGCCCCTTTGGCAACCATATAAACATGTTTTTGGTACAAAAATCAAACCTTCA
This sequence comes from Primulina huaijiensis, assembly GCF_012295235.1. Lineage (NCBI taxonomy): Eukaryota > Viridiplantae > Streptophyta > Magnoliopsida > Lamiales > Gesneriaceae > Primulina > Primulina huaijiensis. Next base: position 885 of record NW_027355719.1, read on the forward strand.
AAATAACCTTTGATACATGAACGAAAATAAAACAAAGTGTCCTTTATTTTTCATGCAATTTCAAATATAAATGCATAATATGGTGTGATGATGAGTAAAGGGAGAATATGGCGTGCCTTTGCGTTATATACGCTCGAATAACCGTTACGACGAAGAACGGAGGGACACCTTGGCTAGCTTTCTACTCGAAACTTTGAAAAACCCTCTTGGAAGCTATGTATGTGTGCCGTGTGNTGACGAAGAACGGAGGGACACCTTGGCTAGCTTTCTACTTGAAACTTTGAAAAACCCTCTTGGAAGCTATGTATGTGTGTCGTGTGTGTGTAGGGTGGTGAGGAGAGAATTTTCAGATTTTGAAATAGGGTGGCCGATTGTTTGTGGTGAGTAGGGTAGGGTTTAATATATTTTTTTACACTAATTAACTACTAACTAGGTTTTGGCCTATTAAGCCAATTAAATTAAGCCCATTAGTCTAATTAGGTTTTAAATAAAATATTAACAAGGTTTTGGTAAAAATAAATTTGTGAATTTATTAGCCGGATTGCTAAAAAGCTCGTATTTTATTTGAAAAATCAATACCTATAAAATTTACGTCCTGGCTTATTAAATCACCTCAAAACTCCATATTTTCAAAAATGCTAAAAGCATCAACCATATTTTAAATAATTAAAAATAATTATTTAATAGAAACATTTTACGTTTTTCAGCCTTCGGACCCCGTTCCTCGATCGTCAGTTGAATATTCCTAAAAATACAATTTTATGCATGATGACAATAAAAATCTCATTTAGCATATGCACAAGTATGTCAGATAATTAATTAGCAATTAAAATCAATTACTTACTCATTTTCAAATTTCCTAGATTTGCATGCGGTTGGATTACGTTGTCTAAATTTTGGACCTTACAGGTCAACCATCAAGACCTCCCATAACATTAATATCATAAACACCTGCATCAATCACACCTAGTGAGTCTAAAGATTCAACACGTCATATTCTTGATAACAAGTAATACGTATAAAACCACAAGCAACAGTGAAAAATACTTATACTTAAAATATCGTTTTCATGAAGATGCATAAACTTCAAAGATGAACATTTTCGTAAACCTTTTTATGATGCATGAACTTTAAATAAAAACATTTTAATAATGATGCATCAACTTTAAACATAAACATTTTCATGACATGCGAACATAAACCTTAACTTTTCCCTTTTTCTTCAACATGACATAACATAAAGTATTTTTCATGATCATAAACATTTTTCCTTTTTCTTTTTCATTTTCTTTTTCCTTTTCCTTTTCCTTTGTTGAATTCAGATCGTTAATTGTGACTTTCCTCAAATATCAAAAAGTCGATGGATCCATTTACATGTAACGAAAGTACTGGGCGGCGGGGAGATCAGCGACACTCTCACCGGTCAACTGAGCCTTGGCCTATCCTCTTTCGAATAGAAATACGATCGTCGGGGCTCTTTTTGGGGCCTTTTCCCATAAAAGGGCTCTCTTTGGGGCCTTCTGATGAGTTAGGATTTACGGTTACATTGCTTTTATATATACAAGATCAAGACCATCAACATATACAAATAAGAAGAAAAGTAGAAAAACAAGTGTGTGAAGAAGATAGGGAACGTTCAACTCATATCAGCTTACAAGAAGCAATAAACCCGAATTTGAGGGAACAGTTAAACGTGTTATTAGCTTAGATTTGAAGAACAATTCTCTCAGTGTGTGAGAATACCTTCGTGTTATATTCACAGATCAATTCTCACACATGCACACACAATCACTCACACATATACAAGATAGCTGAACTTCAAATATTAGTTGAGTGAGTCTTGCACGAAGACGTAAAACTTGTTTATGTAGTTTTTAAAACATACACGTTAGTTGGCTTGAAGGTGTTGCCTTCATTCTAAACTAAGAGTTCAGTTAGGAAGTAGTGTAAGTCCTAAGCTAAGTAGGTTTGTATAAAGAGTTGTATAAATCAAAGTCTTCTAGTGGATCCTACCCGAGGTAGTAGAATGGATGACGTAGGAGCAGTTGAAGTTTCCGAACACCCATAAACATATCTTGTGTCCCTAACTGTTTAACTATTACTTTAAAATTGATTTGATTAGTTTAGCTGATATCAGTTTAGTTCTTCCCATAACTGAACTGATATAATACCGTTGTCGTATGTTTTTAACAACGGTTTTATCGAAAATCGTTGTCTTTTGGGGGTCAAAGACAACGGTTTATTAAAAACCGTTGTCGATTAACGTGGTTTTTGGACAAACAACGGTTTTGAAAAACGTTGCAATATTTAGCGACGGCTTTTCAAAAACCGTCGCTAAATTTAGCGACAGTTTATAAAAACTGTCGCTAATTTAAAATTAGCGAAGGTTTTATATTTAAAATTAGCGAAGGTTTTATAATAACCGTCGCTAATTTTAGCGACAGTTTTAAAAACACCCGTCGCATGTTTAAATTTAGCGACGATTTTGTGAAACCGTCGCTAAAATTAGCGACAGTGTTTTGAAACCGTCGCTGATTTTAGCAACGGTTTAAAATCAAACCGTTGGAAAATTAAACAATGCGACGGTTTTTCAATTACCGTCGCCAATAGCGACGGTTTAACCAAAAACTGTCGCAAACTATCTATAAATATCACCATTTTTGGTCCATTTTCTTCCACAACACTTAAAATTTTTCTTTTTTTGACCATTTTATCACTTCACACAACACTTAAAATTTTTCTCACCACTTCATAACACTTAAAATTTTTCTCTCTTACACCATTTTATCACTTCACACAACACTTAAAATTTTCCCTCTTACACAATTTTATAACTTTCACACAACACGTAAAATTTTTCTAACCACTTCATAACACTTAAAATTTTTCTCTCTTCCACGATTTTACTACTTCACAACACTTAAAATTTTTTTCTTTTACACGATTTTAGTTTTGATTAAGTTTTTTTTAGATTTATTAAATTATTAAAAGTGTTTTTTTTATTTTTCGAAACAAATTAGCGACGGAATTCTTTATTATTAACCGTCGCTAAAATTAGCGACAGTCTTGATTGCTAACTGTCGTTAATTTTAAATTAGCGACGGTTTTATTTAACCGTCGCTAATTTGAACTGGCAACGGTTTAACGAACCGTCGCTAATTTTGAATTAGCGACGGTGGTGAATAAAATCGTCGCTAATTTAATTAGCGACGGTTTTTAAAAACTGTCGCTAATTTGACCTACCACAACGGATAAAAACCGTTGTCGTTGAACGGACTTTAAACAACACCCTGAGTTACAACAGTTTTAAAAAGGCTACGACAACGGATTTTGCGGTTTTTGGTGTAGTGCTAACTAACCATCTTAATGGGCTTAAACTTGATTAATGTTTTAATTAACTATATAATATACAAAAAACCTACCATATACCCCATAACACCCCACACCCTCTTCCCCAACAAACACAAAATTATCACCCAACAAATTTACACGGCACACACATCATATTCATCAAGGGAGTGTTCAAAAATTTCAAGGAAAATCAAGCCAAGGTCGTTCGTCGCCGTTCGCAATCATCAACGTTTATTCGTGCGTAAAATACGCAAAGGCACGTCATATTCTTCTTTTAACCCATCTATCACACCATAGTAATTGTTTAAAAACATTTTGTATGAAACATAAGTTACACTTCTTATTATTTTCGTTTTTATGCATCTATATGTCTAAACTCATGGATTATTGCAAAACATGGTTTATATGTTCATGAAGGGGCTGCCATGATTAGGGGATGTTCAAGGGTTGTTTTCCAACGCCTTACGGAGTCCTAGAACACACAAGACACGCTGCAATCGAAATAGAAACAAGCTGGAAACAATATGCACGTTTTATGGTCAAGTGCTCGATTTATGGGCTTGGTTGCTTGGCTTGGGTCACGGCTGGGACCAGGGCTTAGCCAAGGTCCGTGAGGGGTCAAAAAAGGAGTCCTAGCATGAGTCAAGGGGCTGGGGAGGTGCGCACATCAGCACATGCTGCGGCTTTGTGTGCAGCAGCGCGCAGAGGGTTAAAGGGCTCGGCCAGAGGGTTTTGACTGGGCTAGTTCAAGTGGTTAGGGTCCTATGAGGGTGCTTGAGGGGCTGGTTCTAGGGATGGCTCGGTCGGCTAAAGTCCTAGGCATGAAACATAGAGTCCTATCTCATGAGGGTTTCTCGGCCATGGCATGTTCTGAAGTTGAGGCTTCGGTCCGAGCTATGGTTCGAGTTCTAGGGGTTCTAAGGGTCCAGGAGGGTTCCTAGGTGGGTTACCTGCTACTACTTAAATTATAATTCACCAAAGTGTAGGTTGTCTGTA
>NW_027355720.1:0-496 GCF_012295235.1 Primulina huaijiensis
GAAGAGCCCACAAAAAGAACCGGCTTCTCTTTCTTGATAGTGGACACAAAAGTCACAAGCATGTTCACCAACTCTTCAAGGCTCGGCTCAAGCTTGTTCATATTGAAGTTCACCACGAAAGGATCAAATGAGCTAGGCAACGACAGTAGCAACACATCAGTGGTCAACTCCGAAGGTAAGATCAGATCCATGCCAACGAGCTTGTCCACGAGCCCAATCAACTTTAGGCCATGCTCATGGACCGAAGCCCCATCTCGCATGCGTAAAGTGATGAGCTCTTTGACTGTAGCATGCCTAAGAGGCCGAGTCTGCTCACCAAAGAGCTCCTTGAGGTGCAAATGAATGTCAGCAGCATTCTTTGCATCCTCGAATCGCCTTTGCAGCTCATCGTTCATAGAAGCCTGCATATAACACTTCGCCTTCAAGTCATGGTCACACCATTCCTTGTAGATCTGCAATTCCTCGGGAGTGCAGTCAGTCGGAGCCTCAGCAGGGG
>NW_027355721.1:0-502 GCF_012295235.1 Primulina huaijiensis
GACCAATCCACCCGTTAAACTTATGAACGGGGATCTTACGTATGCCGCAGTGGATACGTCCCTGTCAGCCCAGTACTGTGGTGTGTCTGATCAGGCTTTATTATGTTATGGGTCACTCGCTTTGAAACATGCCTCTACGCAAAATTGCGTTACGTACGCTCAAGTTTATGATGCAAGTATGTTTAAGAAAAGCTTTATGTTGATGGCACGTCTAATTTAAGTTCATGATGTTCAAGTATGCCAATTCAAGTTTTAGTACGTACGCTTTATTTTAAAGTTGCATGTGGTTTTATTACGTAATACTCATTATTCCGGTTTATACGTGTTGAGTCTTTAGACTCACTAGACTTGATCGATGCAGGCGAGTATGTTGATGAGGAGACAGGAGGTGGCGACCGAGGGGCAGGCTTGGACTGAGCGGGAGGCTAAACCCGAGGAACGCCATGTTTAAGTTTTCTGCAAAAGTTAAATTACTTTGATTTCATATTTTGATGGAAACACT
>NW_027355722.1:0-485 GCF_012295235.1 Primulina huaijiensis
CTGAAACCTCTGGCACTACAAGACGGTTATTCATATACAAAACATTATCACGTACCAGATACTTAGAAATATGTCCTGATCTGACCATATCAATCGACTTCTGAACACTCTGATCGGTTCTTTGTGCTTCTTTGATTCTCAAAATCAAATCTGGCTCACACTGAATAGTGGCAAGTCGCAACGGTCTACTATCTGTATCAAATGCTAATCCAGAAAAGCAACAACCTTCTATCATATTTGGAACACCCATCGTCGACAAGGATAAGGAACATACCTTTCGACTCAAAGCATCCGCTGCTGCATTTGACTTCCCTGGATAGTACTTGATCTCGCAATCAAAGTCTTTCAGTAGATCAAGCCATCGTCGCTGTCTCATATTCAACTCTGACTGAGAAAATAGATACTTCAAGCTTTTTTGATCAGAGTAGATCTCAAATTTGTCGCCATACAGATAGTGTCGCCATATCTTCAGTGCAAATACGATA
>NW_027355723.1:0-343 GCF_012295235.1 Primulina huaijiensis
GGTGGTGGAATCAGGATGTTTTTGGTAACATTTTTGATAAAATCATCGAGGCTGAGGGTGCAGTTCGTTCTGCTGAGCTGGCATGTGAGGCCGATTCTACTGATTCGAATTGGACTGCCCTGTCCGATCGTAATGCAGATTTGGCTCGTGTCACCGCCATGGAGGCGGATTTTTGGAAACAAAAAGCTGCATGCAACTGGCTTGAGGATGGTGAGCGGAACACCAAACTCTTTCATAACATGGTTAAGAAGAAGCGTGTGGCTAATAAGATATTCCGTATATGGGATGATGGGGTTTTCCTGACGTGTCCTGAGATGATTCAGCAGTCGGGTGCCTTGTTTTT
>NW_027355724.1:0-321 GCF_012295235.1 Primulina huaijiensis
CTCAATTTTATTATTTGAGCAAGTAATGTTGCAAATGCAACATTTTGAGTTGACAATAGACATACATGTGACCATCTGCTGGATACATCAATCAATACCATAAAGTAACTGAATGGTCCACATGGTAGATGAATTGGTCCACAAATATCACCTTGAATACGTTCAAGAAACATTGGTGATTCAGTTTGGTCTTTAGCTGGTGATGGTCTTATAATAAGTTTTCCAAGAGAACGTGTTTCACAGTGAAACTTATTATTCTGAAAGATCTTCTGGTCCTTCAGCGGATGACCATGTGTATTTTCTATAATTCTTCGCATCATT
>NW_027355725.1:0-494 GCF_012295235.1 Primulina huaijiensis
CGTCTAACTGATAAAAATCTGTAAGATCATCTCACAAGAAATCTTGTATTGTTTTTAATTGTGTTCACAATTTGGTTAACCTCATTTCATCCGCAATCTATGTTCAATCATCAAATTTTAATCATTGTGATTTGCATAAAACATGTTTGTTTATTGCTCGGAACCTTGAATTTAAGATCTCGTCTCAACCTTTGAATTCTTGAGGTTGAGAAATTGTTTTTTTTGCTTTTTAAGTATGTCATATTCATGGAAAAAATTGTATCTCCAATAAAATGACATTTATAACTTTATTTTTTAAAACGATTAGAATAGATATTTACATGCAATGAAATGATAACACGCTTTACACATTGGGGCAATGAGGACGCCACCAGTGCATGGGTCAAACAAACATAAGAGTTTATCAAATTTGACCTCAACTGATTTTTATTTTTTTTAGAGTTGAGGGCGCGTAATTTTAGAATTAGGTCCTTGAGATTCGTCTATTTGATAAG
>NW_027355726.1:0-348 GCF_012295235.1 Primulina huaijiensis
ATTTAGGACGAGGTATGGCCATTATGAATTTCTGGTGATGTCGTTAGGATTAACCAATGCTCCTTCAGTTTTTATGGATTTGATGAATCGTGTCTTTAAGCCATATTTGGATACTTTTGTCATTGTTTTTATTGATGACATCTTAATCTACTCAAAGACACGAGAACTTCATCGTGAGCATTTGAGGATTGTGTTGCAGCAGTTGAGGGATAAGCAATTGTATGCCAAGTTAAAGAAATGTGAGTTCTGGTTGGAGCAGGTGGCATTTTCTCATAATCATGTGATTGGCCAATGACATGCATTTAATAACTATCATTCCTTGGCTTTGATCATAGGAAATTTCATTGA
>NW_027355727.1:0-653 GCF_012295235.1 Primulina huaijiensis
CAATATAACAGAAAATCCAAACATCAATAACAACAATAGTACTGAGAAACAGAAAAACTAAATTAAACTTAATACAATCGATTTGGACATAATTGACACTTCATTTACCTGTTTTGTCACCTTCCTCTTACGTCTTGGTGTTGAGCTAGGTGGAATCACAAACATGGAACCTTTTTTTTTCTTCACACGATCATCCCTAGCCCTCACATGATCCGCAATTGAAGATTGAGAAATAGTTTTCTTCTCCACTTCTGAAGTAGCAACAAAACTACCACCAATGCTCTCATCAACCGTTTCATTCAAAGAATGAGATTCATCTAACTCTTTCTTTTCTTTAGCCAAATCAGAAACAACTGCATTTACCACTACGTCAACAAAATCACCAAAGTTAGCTCTTGCATCATGTGGTGACTCAAAAGTCATCTTTTGTTCTGTTTTATCAACTTTTTCCTCAGATTCAACAACATTGTCACGTTTATCCGCCACAAACCTTTTTCCCTTCATTCTACGTCGAACCTTTTGACCCTCTAATTCAGCACATCTCTTTCTCAGTATCTTTAAATCATTTATTTGTTTCATGACAAGTTTTTCAAAACGTTTTACTTCAAATCTATTCGTTTCTTGGTTTAAAACAAGATTCATGTCCACTAACA
>NW_027355728.1:0-1811 GCF_012295235.1 Primulina huaijiensis
ACAATGATCTACAAATCATCTTCAGAAGTCAAAGTATGAATCGAAACTTAAGATGCTGATAAATGACAATGAAACTACTGGTTCTGCACAAACTGAAATCAGCTAGGATGATTTCAGCACACTAGCTGAACTGAACTGAACCAGCTGTTGACCAGCTGAACTGAACCAACTGCTGACCAGCTGAACTGAACGACCAGTTGAGCTGAACGACCAGCTAAGTTGACCAGAGTTGACCAGTCGGGAAAATGTCCAGCAAGGCGAATTTGACCGTTGCAATTCCAGAAACAGTACATAAACTTTCCAAACGATCATATTCTTGTGTCTAACGTATATATCATTGTTGGAGCCTATAAATACAATATCTAAAAGATCAAACAAAAGCTTTTGAAGAGGATTCAAAGCATGGACAGTTACCATGAATATATAAGCTAGTTGAGAGCGCAAGCCCTTGTTTGAGGATACATTTGAGATGCACACTGTAAAGGATAAATTCCTCACACACAATCACTCACACATATACAAGAAAGTAGAACTTCAAAGATTAGTTGAGTGAGTCTTAGCACAAAGACATTAAACAATGTGTTTGTAGTCTTTGCATATGAGACATTAAACAATATGCTAATTGTGAGGTGCTGCCTACAATCTTGAGTGCTAGGAGTTTCAGTTAGGCAAGAGATAAGTCCTAAGTTGAAATGAGTTTGTACAAGATGTTGTATAAATCAAAGTCTTCTAGTGAATCCTTTCCAAGGAGAAGAAGGGGTGACATAGGAGCATTTGAAGTCTCCGAACATCCATAAACAAATTCGTGTCTATTTATTTATTGAATTTACTTATTATTTCCACTGTTTTGAAGATGCATTGTTTGAAGCATTTTATGTGTTCTTCAAATACCAAAATATTGCATACCAAGTGTTTGATAAAATGCTTCAACTAAAATATTTTTATTCATTCAACTTGCATATATTTTAAATGTTTTACAAAATATTTAATCGATTTCTACAAATAATTATTTCGAGTGTCTTCCACTTGGTTTGAACACCAAACTCGATTTAATTCATCGGTGTTCAATATTTCAAGAACCGAGCTATTGTAGCTCAACTATTGTTGGAATTTGACAAGTTCGCAATCTTGATTTTGATGCTAACAAAACTTATTATTTTGTTTCTAATAATCTATTTTAGTGCGCAGACAGCTAAAAATGAATTAATCAGTTTTATGAAACCACAACTGAAGTCATCGGAGATGCCAACTGATTGCCGAGACTAAATCAGTCTAACTGGTTCTTCAAACAAGAAGTTCAGTTGATTGTCCAAACTGATAGGTGATTCAACAGAAAGATCTCAAAAGCCTGGCCAGCCTATGATGTGTCCAACTGACGAAGAACCCAGCTAACCAGTTCAACTGAAGGAGTGAAATCAGTTCAACTGACGAATCAACTGATTTCACTAGCCCAACTGAAGATCAGTCCAGCTGACCAGTTCAAAGCATCAGTCAGAATATTTCAGTTTCAGATCAAGACAAACTTACAGTAAATGGATTCCAGTTGTGCGTGAAGGTACAAAGCCATTGTCCAGTCAAAGAACAATAATGGACTTTTCATCAGAGCATTAAAGACAAAACGCTCCAGAAGGGCAGTCGAAAAGTCGAAGCATAAAGTCCAAGGAGCCGATTCAAATGCAACGGATACAATAATTGAGTCTCACTGTACGATCAGCTTTTCCAGTCTATATAAAGAGAAGATCAGTGAAGACTTAAACAAGAGACACATACGAGAGTGAAAAGAGTTGAGAAGAAAAACAGAAAAGGGCACG
>NW_027355729.1:0-557 GCF_012295235.1 Primulina huaijiensis
GCTACTGCCTCCCTCGCGCATATGCGCGCCCTTCACCGCGCATGTACGCCGAGTTCCAAGTCCGCGAACTCATGCAATTCATCACTTTGCGCATATGCGCACCTATCCTCGGCGCATATGCGCCCGAAATTCTGGTCTCGCACCTCACTTCCTCACAACATGCTATCACATGAAACTCAACTCAAATCTCGGAGCAACCCTTCATAATTACATCAATGTATCGATAATTAATTTCAAATTACCGTAATAAGATTTCAGGCATTACAATTCTCCCCCTCTAAGATACGATTTCGTCCCCGAAATCACAAGAAATCAAATCGTATCAAATGCAATAATCAGACAAAAATAATAGAAGCTGAAAATAGAAGACTCACATCAGTGAAATAAGTCTGGGAACTCCTGCCTCATATCTGATTCAGTCTCCCAAGTAGGTTTTTTAGTTCCATGACGAGTCCATTGCACTTTCACAAGAGGAATAATCTTCGTTCTGAGCCTCTTCTCTTTTCGATCATTAATTCGAACTGGTTTCTCAACATAGTTCAATGATTCATCCAGCT
>NW_027355730.1:0-1565 GCF_012295235.1 Primulina huaijiensis
GGTTAGGATGTCGTCTAAGTATGGTTCGAGTCCCGAGTCGTTCGGAAAGTCGTAGGCTATTTTAATTAATTCGGGAGTCGCATGGGTACATTTGGGTTTTTGTGCTGAGTTTAGTTATTTAAATTCTAAGGTTATGGAAGCAAGTCCAGGGTGTTCCAACGAAGTCACGATGTTTGTAAATATGTATCACATGCAAAATAATTATTTTTGAGCTATGCGATTTGTCTTGTGGCCAAATTATGTTACGGTATTGGAAAGCGGTAAAGTATGACCGGGCACCTCTCCACTCGGTAAAGTATGACCGGCGATTTATGTATGTGGGAGTGGACATCTAGTCCAAAGGCTATAGTGATCCCTGCCATCCCAGTACTGTGGTTTAGTTTGATCAAACGATTTATGTGCATGTGCCACTTGCATTGAACAGAACTCTACGCAAAATTATTTACGTATATGAATATGCATAACAAGTATGAAAATATGATTTTATGATTTTTATGAAATTGTTTATGCAAGTAAGTCACGTTATACATATTTATTCTTATAATATTTTATGTACAAGCTAAGTTTAAATTGCATGGATATTTATTACTTATTATTCGTTGTTTACGGTTTATGCATGCTGAGTCATTAGACTCACTAGACTTGATCGATGCAGATGATGTAGTTGAGGAGACAGGAGGCGGTGACCAGTGAGCAGGCTCGGGCCAGTGGCAGAGCAAACCCGAGGACCTTTTAGTTTAAGTTATATTATTACGCACGTTCTTTTAAATTATTTACTTTGACTTTTGATTTATTAGGATTGGTGATAAGCAAATTAAATTTATAATTTTGTTAGACAATTTTTAAATTAAATTAGTATATTTTTTTATTTTAGGATTAATTGGATGTTGGTGATTTATTTTAAATGATGAAGTTTTAATATTAATTTTATTTTAGTATGAGTGGTGACCGTTAAGTTATTTTAAGAGCTATACTTTTAATAAATCATTTAAAAAAAAATTTTAAAAATTTTTCCGCAAATGTTAGAGTATGAGTATTTTAAGATACGGTTCGTCACATGTTGCTCTTGTCACTGCCTAGCTCGTTTGATCCTTTTGTGGTGAATTTCAATATGAACAAGATGGAGCCGACCCTTGAGGAGTTGGTGAACATGCTTGTGACCTTTGAGTCCACCATCAAGAAAGAGAAGCCGGTTCTTTTTGTGGGTTCTTCATCTGGCACGAAGATTGATCCAAGTGGGAAGGGAAAGAAGCGTTCTTTCCAACGTCCCAAGAAGAACGTGCCCTTGAAGAGGCAGAGTCCGAGTCCCGCTGTGGCAGCCACACCAGTGAAGGCTGACAAGACTGTTGACATCTGTCATCACTGCAAGAAGCCTGGACATTGGAGGCGTAACTGCAGGGAATATCTTGCCCAGAAGAGTTCTGGAAATGGTATGTTCTATATCGAAGTAAATAATTTAATTAACTCTACTTCTTGGGTATTAGATACCGGCTGTGGCTCACATCTCTGTAATGAGTTATAGGTGATGGGAAGAAGTAGAAGGCTTAGGGAAGGTGAGACCTTCT
>NW_027355731.1:0-275 GCF_012295235.1 Primulina huaijiensis
ACCGGAGCTCCCCATGGCGAGGAACTAGGACGGATAAAACCTTTACCTAATAGCTCCTGCAATTGATTCTTTAGTTCTTTCATCTCAGTTGGAGCCATTCTATACGGGGCTTTGGAAATTGGGGCTGTACCTGGACTTAAATCAATAAAAACTCTACCTCTCGATCAGGAGGTAAACCAGGCACATCATCAGCAAATACGTTAGGATATTCCTGAACCACTTCAATATTTTGTAATGGCACATTACTGTCCCTATTTACATCTAATACTAAGGCC
>NW_027355732.1:0-210 GCF_012295235.1 Primulina huaijiensis
ACAAAATCTGCCGTCTCAAATCTGAAACATCTGGCACAACAAGATTATTATTCACATACAATACATCATCACGAACCTGATATTCTGATTGATGTCCTGATCTGGCCAACCCAATCGATTTTTTAATATTATGATCTCCTTTCTGTGCTTCTTTGATTCTCACACTCAGTTCTGGTTCAACTTGAATAGCACAAAGTCTCAACGGTTTGC
>NW_027355733.1:0-214 GCF_012295235.1 Primulina huaijiensis
AAAGCCAGAGGAAGACAGTTTAAGAAGTCTGGCAGCAGTTCTTCTGGTTCCAGTGGCACGAGACAGACTGGTCAGAGTCAGAGCTATACAGGACCATATTGCAGCACTTGTGGAGGGAAGCATTCCACAGAGCAGTGTCGCGGAGTGTTTGGCTCTTGTCGTATATGTTGACAGCAGGGACATTTTGCCCGAGTATGTCCCCAGAGAGGTGCAC
>NW_027355734.1:0-360 GCF_012295235.1 Primulina huaijiensis
TTCATTTGCATCTCAAGGAGCTCTTTGGAGAGCAGACACGTCCTCATAGGCATGCGACCGTCAAGGAGCTGATCACTTTGCGCATGCGAGATAGGACCTCGGTCCATGAGCATGGCCTAAAGGTGATTGGGCTCGTGGACAAGCTCGTTGGCATGAATCTGATTTTGCCTTCGGAGTTGACCACTGACGTGTTACTCTTATCACTGCCTAACTCATTTGATCCATTTGTGGTGAATTTCAACATGAACAAGCTAGAGCCGACCTTTGAGGAGTTGGTGAATATGCTTGTTACGTTTGAATCAACCATCAAGAAAAAGACGTCGGTTCTTTATGTGGGTTCTTCATCTGGTACGAAGATTG
>NW_027355735.1:0-2023 GCF_012295235.1 Primulina huaijiensis
TTTGAGCCATCTCTCAATTATTTTCTCTTCTACGCAAAATATCTTTCATATTTTCTAGTGCAAATTGGAAGAGGAACACACTATCTAGTCGTGGACTTGATAGGAGGATTTCATCGAAGAAAGTTCGTAGGGAATCAACAAGAGCTAATCCGTTTATACCGGATTAGTTGGAGTCCAGTGATTTAATTCACAAAGGTATAATTCTTTAAACATCCTATGCATGTTTAATTCCTGAAAACCATACGAGTGTCCAAAAGAATTATTTTGTTTTCAAAATAAAATAAAAAAATTTTAAACTTCGGCTGCATTTGGGCACGTAGAAAACCGAGATCCAACACTTAGGGTATGGTTTTGACCATGGCTAAGGGCCCTAGGCTAGCCGTAATTCGAACCTCACCATGAATCATCCGAAACTCCCACCCGAGAGGCCAACCTGCGCGCGTGGGGAGGTTTGCTTCGTTTGCTGTCATGGACCTTTCCAGTGGCCATTTGATTGACCATGGCATGATCTAGACATCAAGAGGTATGGTATGAACCATGGCTAAGGGCTAAAAAGCCAACCAAGATCCACACCAACACCATATACCCGAAACTCACACATGCAGAAAATAAAAGGGATCGAATGGGCTTGTCTTGTTTTGTTTTGAAAAACCGATGCAACTATGGACCAAGCCTTGATAGGCCGACTTAGTCACGTCTTAGACAAGCCAAGGAGAGGTTCTAACCATGGCGACAGCCCCTAGGGCAGCCAAGATCAGAATCTCCACCTTAGACAATACACACGCAAATTTTGAGACACAAAGTGACATGCTTGATGAGTTGCTGTCAAAACTCTATCTCCAGCATGTAGGGGCTGGAACCAACGTTCTTACATGACCCTAACATGTCCTAGTACATGTCTAGATGCAGGATCGAGCCCCTGGGATAGAGCCAACCACCTGAAACTACAAAACCAACAAAAAACGTGAAGCATGAAGGGAAAAAAATCTGTGCAGAATTTTTCTTTGAAAGTTGCTGTCCAAATTCGGTTTGCCATGGAAATCATGATCATGTAATGTTCAAAAATGTTATTATGACTTGATTGAAGAGAAACAAAGGACATATACATGCCTGGAAATTTTCGTTTGAAAAGAAAACAAACTAGGCGACGACACGGCGCGGCGGAGACGGAGTGCTTCACTTTCTTGCTTCTACTTTTCTTGTTTTTCTCTCTTATTTACTCTAGGAGGCTCAAGATTTTTCTCCCTAATTTTCTTCTTAATTTCGGTGATATGGTGAGGGAGAGAAGTCTAGGAATTAAATGGGAGGTTGCAAGATAAAAAAGAAGAGAATAACCTTGCTATCTTTCTAGTTTGTGAGATAAGGAAAGAAGAATGATATCAAAAGATTTGAAGGATGATTAAGGGGTGCACTTGGTCGATAATTAAGTCTTGGGACAAGGGAGAAATTGCTTAATTATTTAATTGTTGGTGATTTAAAAGTGGGGAAAATTATCTACCAAGAAAGATTATGGAGATGAATCAAGGGAAATGAGTTGTCAAATATTTTTGAATTTAGAATCGTGATGAACGAATTTTATTAGATAATTGGGGTGAGAGTATTGCTTAATTATTAATTAATGATGATTTAAAATGAGAGGATTATCTATGCCATGAAAAGATTAAGGAAATGTATCAAAATGGAGAGTTGCCAAAATTTAAATCCTTTAAAGTGATATGGTCGAAAATTACAATAAAAATAGAGGAAAAATATTTCTTAAATCTTGTATTTTAATTTTTTAAAATTTTATCTACTCATTAGATATTTTAGTGAATTAATAAATTAATTATTGCATAACATTATCTTGCATGCGTGGCTAAATCTTAAAATTAAATTGCTAACATGTTAAGTTGAAATTTCTTAATTAAAATAAGTCTAGATTACTTATCTCAATTGGTCACATATTTTAATTTAGGCTTGTAAATTAATTATTGAACCAAAAAGAATTTATTTATTACTTATCTTCTAATTAATTAATTAAATT
>NW_027355736.1:0-1900 GCF_012295235.1 Primulina huaijiensis
TTTTCTTATAATCGATC
This sequence comes from Primulina huaijiensis, assembly GCF_012295235.1. Classification (NCBI taxonomy): domain Eukaryota; kingdom Viridiplantae; phylum Streptophyta; class Magnoliopsida; order Lamiales; family Gesneriaceae; genus Primulina; species Primulina huaijiensis. Next base: position 18 of record NW_027355736.1, read on the forward strand.
CATGCCATTTTCTCTCTAGTTTTCTCTCTTTCAATCTCTACTCCAAGTGCAAGGATTTTAGTTGTATTCTTAGTGGTTTCTACCTATTCCTCCAAGTTGCAAGGTAAGGGTTCTATTATTTTGGAGTTTAGAAGTGTTTGGATGGTTGAAGGGTTAAGTTGAATGGATGAATTTCTTAGGGTAATATCGATTATTGTTGATTATTCTTGTGTTGATGTTTGTAGGAATCATTCAAGTTTATCATAGCCACCATATTGTTGGATTGGTAGTAAGTAGAAGCTTTCTTTTCAAATGCTCACATGATTTTTATATGTATCAAGCCATGTTATTGTTAATTAGCTCCTTCCATTGGTATATAATTGATATGTATATTGTTATATGTTCATTGTTCAAGCAATTCCATTGAATTCATTGACCAAGGAGCTAATACACCATTGTGCCTACCAAATGTTTGTATAATTGCCTCAATGAAATTTCCTATGATCAAAGCCAAGGAATGATAGTTATTACATGCATGTCATTGGCCAATCACATGATTATGAGTATCTCTCACAGTTTTGATATAGTTATATATCAAAGAGATACCATCCACAGGTCACAGGTCACAGAGCTATCATTTCCTTTTCTTTAATTCATGCCATGAAATACCATCCATATTGCTTTGTTACCTATCTTTCATTGAAGATGGTATTATTCATTGTTCATTGCTATTGATTTATTGTCCATTGCCATTGCTTCATTGTCTATTGCCATTGCTATATCCATATTTCAAACCAATCTTATGTACATGTACTTGTTATATTTAGCTTTCAGCTTACTGAGTTTTATCTCATTCCAGTTAATGTCGTGTGATGCAGGTGACAAAAAGGATTGAAGTGGATCGTCCAAGGGGAAGAAGTCATATAAAAGCCAATGGGAAAGACTTTTGATCATGTCACTTTTATTTTATTTTGGGTGAACATGAGAAGTTTAAATATTGTCATATTTTGTAAAATGAATTATGGGGTAAAGCTTATGTTAGTTTGTGGATTTCTTTTGGTAAAATGTTTTGTTTACATATTATTTGTTCTTTCTCTTTTTAATTCAAATGCTTCCGCGCATGTTTTTCTTTTAAATTTAAAAGAATGATAAGGGGGTTGTTTCATATGCGCCAGTCACAGTCGCGCATATGCGCGTGCGAAGGAATGTCGAAGGAAACAAAACAGAAGACTCCGCGCATGTGCGCGGAGCTGGTGCGCGCATATGTGCACGAGAGAAGACTGCCAACACAGAAGGACCCGCGTATATGCGCCAGATTATTTAGGTTTCTTCGTGGGCTTTATAAGGGGGTTCTGGAATTTTTGACACACAGCCGACGCAAGAGAGATCAAGGAGCGAAAAAGTTGGAGCCAACGGACTACGGAACGCGAAGAACGGAGATAGAAGATGTGGAATCCGGACACGGAGACGTACTTTCATCTCTCATCAACACGTTTCTAATTCAGTTCTTTACTTTTACGTTTTTAATGATTACAAACAGGTTTTGTATTGATTTATATTCGAATATGAACTAATTTTATTTTCTAGAGATTGACGTAGTCGTGATCGAACATATGTTATTGACGTTTTGAATTTTCATTGAATTAATTCATCGTGTTTATTTGTGATTTCTTGTTTTTAATGCTTTTGGATTACTGGTCATAATTCGATTGATTAAATAATTAAAATCTAACACTCGAGAGAGGGGATTGAAATTACGACATGGGAAATCACATCGTCAGATGTTTATAACGTGCAAAAGATGTATAACCCTAGTGAAGCAATAAAAAGAACCTTGTTTGCATATATTACGTAACACGTGATTTTGAATAGACATATTAAAATCAGTAATAGATATTACAGTT
>NW_027355737.1:0-247 GCF_012295235.1 Primulina huaijiensis
CAAGACTTTGACTTATTCAACCTAAACTACGACAAGAAAGGTATAGTTCATGTTGATTCGGGAAGATACAACTCGAATTAGATTTGATTCGAGTTCCCAAAATCACATACTAGATTTTTATACCTTGCTATACTTGTGCTTTATGTTGATTTATGTCTAAGCATTGACATAGGAGAGTCATTGGTAGAATTGCCAAGTTCTGGACGTTCGGTGGTATCGAAGCGCAGGAGAAGATCGACTCCGGTTG
>NW_027355738.1:0-845 GCF_012295235.1 Primulina huaijiensis
AGTGTCTGTCTCTTCTCCTTTGGGGACAGGGTTGATATCAGTGACCTCTGTTAGATCGTGTTTACTACAGTATGATGGGCATGAGATAGATTTAGACTGTATTGTACTTCGGTTATCTGATTTTGATTGCATTATTGGTATCGACATGCTAACCAAGTACAGAGCGACAGTAGACTGTTTCCACAAGATTGTTAGATTCAGACCAGAGATGGCTGAAGAGTGGAAGTTCTACGGCAAAGGGTCTAGAGCTAGGATTCCTTTGATTTCAGTATTGTCTATGACTCGATTACTACAGAAAAGAGCAGAAGGGTTCCTTGTCTATTCAGTAGATTTACTGAAATCGAGCCCAGCATTGGCAGATCTGCCAGTGGTTTGCGAGTTTGCAGATGTGTTCCCCGATGAGATTCCGGGATTGCCTCCAGTCAGAGAGGTAGATTTTAGCATCGACCCAGTACCAGGTACGGTTCCTATTTCTCGAGCTCCTTATAGAATGGCACCGATAGAGTTGAAAGAATTGAAAGAACAGCTTGAAGATTTGCTGGCCAAGGGATATATCAGACCGAGTGTATCTCCTTGGGACGCACCAGTGCTATTTGTGCGAAAGAAAGACGGTTCGATGAGATTGTGTATCGATTACCGGCAACTGAACAAGGCAACCGTAAAGAACAAGTACCCATTGCCTCGCATCGACGATTTGTTTGATCAGTTGCAGAGATCCTCTGTCTATTCCAAGATCGACTTGCGATCTGGATATCATCAGCTGCGAGTCAGAGATTTAGATATACCGAAGACAGCATTCTGAACCAGGTATGGAAATTTCGAGTTTATTGTCATGCCTTTTGGTT
>NW_027355739.1:0-448 GCF_012295235.1 Primulina huaijiensis
TCAATGTTCAACTGCCCTTGTCTCAGATTCGCAAACTCAGCACCTATATCCTTTCTGTATGACACAGGGAAGAATCTCTGATAGAATTCGGTTTTGAAGACATTCCAGGTAATAGGCGTACCTCGTTGCTCCAAGGCCCTCTTGGTCGTAATCCACCAGTTCTTGGCAACATCATGCAACTGGTGTCCTATCAGTTTCACTCTCCGCTCATCAGTGTAGTCCAAAGAGTCAAACAACATCTCAATGTCATCTAACCAACTCTCGCAATCAACTGAAGTCTCAGTACCCTTCAGAGTCGGTGGATGGAACGACTGAAATCTCTTCAGCAATGTTTCCATCGGTGTTGCTGTCACATCCATCGGATTACCAGAGGTACTACCTTGTTCTAGGGCTCTTCGAGGAGGCATATCTGATTATCAAAAAGATGAGTAATCAAATCTGATAATTC
>NW_027355740.1:0-528 GCF_012295235.1 Primulina huaijiensis
CATATTCAGTTTATTGTTGTGTCCATATTTTCTGCAGACAATTTCGTTAGTAAAGTAGCATTAACAATTTTCTTATGATAAATCAATTAAACCAAGAATATTGCGAAAGTAAGAAAACTTAGTCTCGGGTAATGGTTTNTTATGTTATTAAGAATAAAAATGATTCCATCTTACAGTAGACAATTCAGAACCAACTGAATCCTGCCATTCTGTAATAAAATTGTTCAATTCATAAATTCGGATTCTAGAGAATGATTTAGTTATAGAAATCTTCTTAATCACATGCCACTCCTTCCACAGCATTGCTTGTAATAGAACCTTGTCATCGACAAGCTCTGTAACATGTCTGACTTCAAATCGTTCCAAGTATCTTCTGGCTGTTGCTGCTTGAACTCGAGAAGGAGTCGCACCACTACTACTTATTCTCTGCAACTCATGAATTTTGAACCATGTTGACATCACCTTTTTCAAGACATATTCATTCATCTTCTTCTTCAACTCTTCTAAATAAACACTTGTTTCTTCAGT
>NW_027355741.1:0-640 GCF_012295235.1 Primulina huaijiensis
TAGAAAAGTGTCACATCTGACCCTGTCTGCATCCTGCAGCTCCATTAATGCAAAAATTACCTCGATGGACTTAATCCATCCCTCGGCTATCATCGGATCAGTAGTCCCCGAGAACTCCTTCGGATCCATTCTCCTAAACCTCTCATAAATTGCCTCAGGTCTGGGCCTCGCCCCTGTGTCTACTGCAGCTTGTTTCCCCGCAAACTGTGTGAAAAATTGAGTCGTCCCTGCAAGCATCTGAGCCTACATGTCTGGGGGTGGACGAGAAGGAGTGGCCNATCTTCCCATTTTGAGACTCTCTATCCTCTTCGCCTGCTTCACGCATAATCCTACGTATGGGAGGCATACTGTTCCAACATTTACCTAAAACGTAAACCCAATATGCATGAACATAATATTAATATCATAAGATGCACGTGTTATGAACTTAAATCATATATATGCTGAAATCATGACTTGATACTTATTACATGAAAGAATTAAAACTTTAAAACTTACAGACTTGAGGTGTGACTTCGTGAGCTTCTGGCAACTGGCAGTAGGCATAACCCTCAACAAGAACACCACTCCGATATCAATTGTAACGTATCGTACTTTTTAAACTACTTAAAATTTTTGGAAAAATAAAAATTTTCTTAAA
>NW_027355742.1:0-693 GCF_012295235.1 Primulina huaijiensis
AGACAGAAAGCGGTGCGGAGAAAAATGGAGGGAGGAATGGGAAGATAATTTGCGATGGTTTTCGATGGATTTAAGAAAACCGTCGCTATTACCGACGGTTTTACTTAAACCGTCACTGGACTTAGCCGTCGCTATTAGCGACAGTTTTACAACTGTCGCCAATCTAGCGACAGTTCATAAAAACGTTTAAAACTGTCGGTAATAGAGATAGTTTTCTCTAAACTGTCGCAAATTATCTATAAATTTGCCATTCCTCCCTCCATTTATATCTTCACTACTTTTAACAAAATCAGCTCAAAAGAAAACCACACCAGAACCAAGGATCGACACCTTCTAATCATTAGCAGGACAAAAACTATTTACGGAAGTTTGGTTTCAGCCTTCCGAAACATGGTCCTCCAGCCATCATCCAATCCCTACGCTGTCAGGACAATGCGGGTGTGTTGTCCTTAGCTATTATGCACCGTCACAATTTTCATTTGGAGTTGGGACCGTGGCAACAAAATTTGTTCGGCCTTTCTAACTATATCATAAGGTCAAAATTGCATATACAGAGTACCATATAGTTCCGTGCAAATAATATATTTACCTGTCTAACTATATCATGAGGTCACAATCGCATTGAATTTTCGCAGACAGCTGTCACAGAGAGAATGGATCTGATGCAAGAACAAATAATGAATGCAATATCTA
>NW_027355743.1:0-1294 GCF_012295235.1 Primulina huaijiensis
AAATGTTACAAGCCCTTTAGGTTTTGCATGCTTGGGAGATGAAAGATTGGAGAATACTTTTGAATTAAAAATTGCATGGCATGCAACCTTTTGCTTTTTACTTTTCTCACAACCAAGACAAGGAATTAACTCACTCTCCTTCCCTCCTAGACCTAGCTTGGCCGAAAATTTCACACTAATTTTCTCTCAAATTTTTGTTCTTCAATTGTTGGAGAAACAAATCTCTTCTCAAAGAAAAATCCTCAAATTTTTCTAGTGCAAAATATGAGAGGATCTACCTAGTTGGTGGTGGGCTTGATTTTGAAGGTAGGAGGAGACTTGAAGATTGTCTACCATACAAGAGCTAAAGTGTTTACACTTTAGTTGGATCCATCATCAATCTCAAGAGGTTGATAGGTAAAATTTCTTAACACCCTATATATGACAAAGGTGTTTAGTATATGTTACACACTAGTACAATGGTGTTAAATTTTTCTCAAAAATTTCGATTTTCATGTTTAGAAAACAATTTTTGCTTCCGTTGCGATTTCGAATATCTAAAATCGATCCCTTTCAACTAATCCGTTTTATAATCAGATATGCCTCCTCGACGAGTACTGCAACCAGTAGTAGGTCGGGCACCAGAACAGGGTAGTACATCCCATGATCCGATGGATGTGACTGCTACACCGATGGAGACTTTGTTAAAGCGGTTTAAGTCATTCCGACCACCGACACTGAAGGGCACAGAAAATTCAGTTGAATGTGAAAGTTGGCTCGATGCCATCGATATGTTATTTGAATCTCTTGACTACACTGACGAGCGACGAGTTGAACTTATTGGGCATCAACTGCAAGAAGTTGCAAAGAACTGGTGGCTTACCAAGAAAAAGCCTTGGAGCATCGTGGCACAGAGATCACTTAGAAAGTTTTCAAAGCAGAGTTCTATCAACGATTCTTTCCCGTGTCCTACCGAAAAGACAAAGGTGCTGAAATTGCCAATTTGAGACAGAAACAGCTGAACATCGAAGAATATTGTAATGCCCGAGATTTTAGTACTGTAATTAGATGTGGGTTAATTAACAGTATTGATGTGGTAGGAGCTCAAGTGGAGAAGCCGGGCGTCGGTGCAATACAAGCCAAAATGTTGGACAGAAGCGGTAGAAGATGACCGCCCGAGCGCCAGTGGATAACAAGCAAGAGCTCGGACAGAACCTTCCGCGCCCGAGCGGTAGTCTTTGACCGCCCGAGCGCCGACTGAAATGTGTGAAAATAAGCCACGTTTCTCTAGCATGCAACTTGTGATATATATATA
>NW_027355743.1:1409-38209 GCF_012295235.1 Primulina huaijiensis
AGAACCGAGAACAGATTGACGAACAGATTGGTTTTACATTTGTTATGATTTTTCAGAGATGTAATTGAGATTAGTCAGATTTCTGAGCTTATGGATGGCGTTGACTACTGGTTATGATTTGTAATTGATATCTGTTGTTGTCTGAGTTGACGGGGATATCAATATTGTACCGTTATCCCGTCGATATTGAATTAGATTGAATATTGATCAGAACAGATCTGAGTTGAGTTGAATATTGATATTGTGCCTATTCGATATGTCATTTCAGATTGATATTGCCAGCTTTGGAGTCGAGACTTTGACTGAGTCAGAAACCAACGAAAGAAAGGTATAAATCAATATTAACCGGGAGATTGACTTAAGTCAGATTGGACTTGAGTTTCCCTAAATCACATACTTGTATGTTATTGGTTTCATACCTTTATATTGTTTGAATGAATATGCTTAGTCTATTGATTTATATAAAAGCAGAGAATAGCAGATAGCTATTGAGTGAGAGTCGCTGACAGAGGTGCCAGATTATGACAAAGTGATCATTGGCCCATTACACATTGTCAGAGTAGCCATTGGCGGATATGACAAGTCTATGGCGGATATGCCAAGACAATGGATATTTGATTTATATCGATGTTGCTTAGGAATGGATCGATTCCTATCGCAGAAATTCGGTATATTGTAACATCCAGGAACCGGGATCCCTATATTAGAAATGAGTCGAGTATGAGATGACGAGTCAAAGAGTTTTATCTGTATTCACTAATGTGTCATAAATTATGATTTATGTTTGGTGATACATGGTTTATGCTTTTGTATATGAATTTATGCATTGCATGTATATATTGTTTATACTGGGATTATATTCTCACCGGAGTTATCCGACTGTTGTCTTGTTTGTATGTGTGCATGACAACAGGTGGGACAGGATCATGGTCAAGAAGAGGATGAGAGAAAGGACAAGTTAGCATGGTGATCCGGATCAGAAGTAGTTAGGTTTCAGCACTTGATATATAGTAGTTGAACCCTAGTTTCGTTTGTTGTATGCTGTACAACACTTGTACTTTTATACTGATGTGTATACTAGATTGATTCCATTACGTTCCGTATTTTAAAAAAAAATTTAGACCCTGTTTATCTTTATTGGATTGAATTATTCCCAAAGAATGATTAAGAAATGAATTAGCGTCCGGGTCCCCACAAATATGTTGCTAAGTTCTCTGCATTCCTCCGATTTGCCTCTCATGTTGCAGAAAATGATGAGGCCATTGCAGATCAGTTTATTAATGGCTTGAATACAGATATTTTTACTTTGGTGAATACCGGTAGACCTAACAACTTCGCTGAAGCGTTGAACCGTGCCAAGGGGGCGGAAGCTGGACTGCTTAGGCAACGAAGCACTCCTTATGTCACTCCGAGTCCAAGACCACCACAGCTCTCTTGATACGATCCCGCCCACGAGATCTTTGATTTGTCCCGATCTTTGAAACAAGTAATTGATATGTGTGATAATCGCCTCTAGATCACGCGGCCTAGCAACAATTAATCAACTATAGGCACAATCGCGTTCAAGAGAACAGCCAAAGAACCCATCCTTGGCAACCCTCGTGATATTCGATTGACAAACGCCACAAAAGATAAATCTTTTGATAAGTTTGATTTGATACGACGCAAAAGTTATAACGAAACTTAAGCTTGTTTTTGAGAGAATTCTCAAAGAAAAGTTTTATAAACTCAATAATAATTCAATGTTATGATGGATTTTCGTCCATATATTGTTACAAAATCAAAAAGATATGAAAAATCTAATTACCAAAACAATTAGGACTCAAAAAATAGGAAACAAAAGATTTTCTCGCGATTGGGCGGCGCTCGGGCGCGGGTTTCTACCGCTCGAGCGCGAGCTCTTCTGGACAAGTCGCGCTCAGGGGTAAAATGTTACCGCTCAGGCGCCGATGCTTCTGGAGTTCACGTTCGGGACAGTGACTTTGGCGCTCGGGCGGTAGAATTTGACCGCTCGGGCGCGTAGGCTTCTGTTTCCCACTTCGTCTAACACTCGCACAACGATCCTTCCAATCATTTGAACGCCATGCCCGGCTAGATTCATATCATACTCCCCTTCTTCAAAAAGATTTGTCCTCAAATCTTGTCCTCCTACACAAAAACGAAGCAAGTTAGTAATAACAAGGATGATATTATCAACATACTTACCTTTAAGCTCAAGTTTGCAGGCGCTATCATTTGCTCGCTCCATCAGCACTGGAAATCCCAACTTAACGGTTGCCCTGTCTATGTATTTCCCTATTACTCCGGACGATAGATAACATGTAACACCAAATAAGGACAATAATATAGCATTAAGTATCACAAAGATCAGATTTCTCCCCTACTTAGACCTAGTCAACACCACAACAAATTTCATACACATGTACGACCATAGCTCACTAGGAATAAGACGAAGTTCATGCACGATATACGAATCTAGCTCAGGTGCCCTCTCTCTATAGGCAATGCACCTTTCACTACACCACTTATCATACCTTGTCATATGTAACCAACACATATAATGATGCGTTTTATCAAAGTTAAAACCACCACAATAGTCCTCACTAGCATGTAACTCATGCAATGAATTTAGAACAAACAACTTATCCTCCTTAAAATTGTGATTATTATGATCATAAAAATTCTTATGTGTAATGCAACCATAGTAAAAATTCATGCATCCTACCTATGGCTCTAGTTACTTCATGGCTACCAATCAAACAAATGTCATTTGCCTCAATATCAAACAACAACTCATGCAATGGGTGTAGGATGAAAAACTTATTCTCTTTAAACAGGTATTCATCATGAACAAAGAAATAATCATGTTCATCCTTGCACCTCTCAAAACCATGATCAACCCAACATAAATCATGCAAATAGAACACACTAAATGTACTATCAATGTAATATCTCATCTCATCACAAAAATCTGAGTCTAATGTATACAAACCATTGTAGCAAGCAAACTCCACCAACTTAGTAAATAGTGAGACATCAAAATTCATAGTAGGTAAAGGCAATTCATCCATGGTCTCAAATTCATAACAATCAAAGAATAAGGGTAAAGTTACATCCGACCCCTTAACCACCACATTTGCAAGATATTCTCTAAGTTCTGGGAAACGATACAACAAAGAATTAAGATAAGGACGGAAGTCATACCTCATGGTTGTTGCGTTTGCAACTAACCTTACCTCACTTTGATTGCTCTCGAAGTCATATGGATCATCCCATGGCTTTCCAAAATCATCAACACTTGCTCTTCTCCTCATCATGAGGGCGCCAAAGTCCTGCAAAGAAGAATTAATACTGCTCGGGATTGAACGGGCTATATCATCACTAGATATATAAAGCTCATCTTTGTATAAGGGTACTTGGAGAGATTTACACAAAATTAAATCACGCTCATATTCACTCTTTTGGGCCTTTAATTTATTTTCTTTTTCTCTTCTTTTGGCCTCTTTTGCATTTTCTTTTTCTTTTCTTTCTATGGCCACATCACTCTTTTGATCACTCATTCTTTCGGCCATTTTAAATTCTTTTTCACTCCCACAGTTAAATTGCAATTGATCATCAGTAATTACAATTGAAATAGGTTGATCAAGAAGGGTACATGATGAATCATAACATGCGTGCAACAAATTATTACTACTTTCTTCATCCTCCTCCTTAGCACACACATTAGAAGCAAATTCACCATCTAAGGATTCAACATCAATGCTCACTTCAACTCCACACTTGACTGCAACCTTAGATTCACAATCAACTCTGGAATCCAGTACATTCACCTCCTCATTTGGACATTGGCTAATATCATGTCCAAACTCTAGACACCAAATACATTGAATATCATAAGTACTAACATTTGAAATTTTAAATGTACCTTGATACCCATGCTTCAAAACCAACTTCGGTCTAGTCTTGACCTTCTTCTCTTCACTCGAACTTCGTGCGGATGTCAAAAACTCCTTCCACGAGTCACTTCCCTGCCTACCACTCGATTTGCACCTCCTATCATTACCCGATACCAGGCGTGGTGCTCCACTCTCCTTGACTCTCCTAGCCCAATCAACTTCACGTGGATCATCCATTCCGCACCGCCTATATTTCTCATGAAGGGGCTTAAACTCCTTCTCCCACATTTTATCCAACCCCCTTAACATTGTTTGAAATTGATGATCGTCAACCATTATACTTGCAAGAAAAGGTTAGTATAAAACAATAAAAGAATAAAGTTTCCTCACCACAAATTCTCACTAGTCACTCCAATGAAAATTCACTCGCACTCGTCTTTTTTCCTCACCACAAAACCTCACAAATCACTTCAATGAAAATTCACTCGCACTCGTTTTTTTTTCTCACAACAAAACCTCACAAATCACTCCAATGAAAATTCACTCCACTCAAATATTTTCACTCTAACTGAGAATTCTCAAGGGGGCGCTTAAGTCTCGTGGCTTCCACGTATCAAACATATGAGATCAATCCTGTGACGTTGGAAATTCGACTCACTTAGACCACACAAGAATAAGTATAATGCCCGAGATTTTATTTCGTTAATTTGAAATGAATATTTGATTGATTTATATGGTTATAGACAGAGCATGTCGAGAGGGGATTGGAATGGTTGAGTTGTGAGCAAGTGCAAGGATAATGTGTGAGACCCGAAGGTCTCACGCATATGCGCAGAGGCGGGCGCGCATATTCGCGAGCTGAGTGATTCCAAGAGGTGCTGAGACGAAGGTCTCGCGCATATGCGCGACAAGAGGCGTGCATATGCGCGAGATGTCTACAGTAGTGGGGGCATATGCACCGAGAAGGGGCGCACATATGCGCCAGTAGATTAAATTGTTAAGTGTCGAGACAGTAGGTCTCGCGCATATGCGCCGGTTGAGGTCGCGCATATGCGCGAGACGTGCAGACCAAAGAACAAGACACTTGTCCTTGCCATGCAATATAATGTGATATGCCTTCAACATTCCTTCGAGTTTTCAGCAGAAAGTGAGAGAGAAATTACAGCAATTCCTTCAAACTTCATTTCTACTTAGACATTTGATTATGAAGAATCTAACCATCCGATTTTCGATCCGAGACTAGATTCGTGCACCTCTCTTCAATAGTAGATTAAATTGTTAAGTGCCGAGACAGTAGGTCTCGCGCATATGCGCCGGTTGAGGTCGCGCATATGCGCGAGACGTGCAGACCAAAGAACAAGACACTTGTCCTTGCCATGCAATATAATGTGATATGCCTTCAACATTCCTTAGAGATTTCAGCAGAAAGTGAGAGAGAAATTACAGCAATTCCTTCAAACTTCATTTCTACTTAGACATTTGATTGTGAAGAATCTAACCATCCGATTTTCGATCCGAGACTAGATTCGTGCTCCTCTCTTCAATAGCTTCAGAAGGATGTAAGTATTGTTCATTTCCAGCATGTTTCGAAATCTATATGTCGGAGGAATTGTGATTTTATTAGAGATTTATGTTCTTGAGTAGCTAGAGATCATAACGCCGTAAACGGATCGATTATCGGATATCGTATGCAATTTGGATGAAATTCCAGCATGTATTGAGTGGAAAGTATGCAGATTTTCAGAGTTTGAAATGTTTATGATATTGATTATGATTTGTGATTTAGTATCGATTGTTGTTGAGTTGATCGGTATCGCAAGATTACGCCGTTATGCCGTCGGATTGTATCGAGATTTGATATTGAACCGTACTAGTATTAGTTGGAGTTGGAGATTGATCTTGTGATATTTGACATTGCCATTTCAGATTTATATTGACAAGATTCGACTTCAAGATTTCGATCACGATAAAGACGGAACAACGAAAGGTATAATTCATGTTGATTCGGGAAGATATAACTCGAATTAGATCTGATTTGAGTTTCCCAAAATCACATACTAGATTGTTACCTTTTTATATGTTGATGCTTTGTTTATAGATTCATATTCAAGCATTTAAGATAGGAGAGTCACTGGCAGACTTGCCAAGCTAGACGTTCGGTGATATCGAGGTATAGGAGCAGAATTGACTCCGATTGTAGACATTCGATCCAGACATGACCGAAGTCTAGGAATAAGACGTACCGTCACCCCGATTGGGAGGGTAAGTTGCAGACTGTGACGTCTTATTCACACCGGGATCCCTAGAGTTAGAGTCGAGTCGAGTCAAGATATGATTTCGATTTCATTTGCATACTGATATTGATTTGGTTTCATTGATTATGGAACCTATTGCCATTGATTCTATTCATGATAGTATGCTTCATGATTTATATTGTGTATATGCATGTGTACCATGTTTTATACTGGGATTTGTTCTCACCGGAGTATCCGGCTGTGGTTGTGTCTATATGTGTGCATGATCACAGGTGGGACAGGATCAGGGTCGAGACAAAGATGAGAGATCGAGATAGCGTGGAGATTACGGGCGTAGAAGATCACTAGTGGCTTCTTACTAGACATGTACTGAAATTCTAAACACTAGTATGTTAATTGTAGTCGAACATGTGAATGTTATTCAGAGTTGAATAAGATGACAGTATTTTTATATGATGTCTTGTGCTTGTTTATATACATTTGAATAAATGTTAAAAGCAAAATTTTGACCCACATTTTCTAGCAAAGATCCAATTAATCCCAATGATAATCGAGTTAGAGCCCGAGTCCCCACAACAAGCAACTTTGGAAATGGACTAAAATGCGACTAAATGACAAGGACAAACTTGACGCTGAAATATAAGCGCTAAAATTCAACAAACACCCGATTCAATTTTTTTTTTCCTTTTTTTTTTCTTTTTTTTTGCCTTTATTTTTCTTTTTTTTTTTCGGGTGAACACTAAATCCGGCTGATGAACAGAAAATCCAAAATTGAACAATGACGTGAACAGTAAATACGGCGGATGAACAGTAACTCTCAAAAATTTTTTTTCCCCATGCTTCATCAAATACGTAGAAATCGCTACACGAAAATCGGTATTGAATATTCTATGAGAAATTGAATGGATACGCTTACTTGAATCAAAAACCAAAAGCTCTGATACCACTTGATACGATCCCGCCCACGAGATCTTTGATTTGTCCCGATCTTTGAAACAAGTAATTGATAGGTGTGATAATCGCCTCTAGATCACGCGGCCTAGCAACAATTAATCAACGATAGGGACAATCGCGTTCAAGAGAACAGCCAAAGAACCCATCCTTGGCAACCCTCGTGATATTCGATTGACAAACGCCACAAAAGATAAATCTTTTGATAAGTTTGATTTGATACGACGCAAAAGTTATAACGAAACTTAAGCTTGTTTTTGAGAGAATTCTCAAAGAAAAGTTTTATAAACTCAATAATAATTCAATGTTTACAATGATGGATTTTCGTCCATATATTGTTACAAAATCAAAAAGATATGAAAAATCTAATTACCAAAACAATTAGGACTCAAAAAATAGGAAACTAGAGATTTTCTCGCGATTGGACGGCGCTCGGGCGCGGGTTTCTACCGCTCGAGCGTGAGCTCTTCTGGACAGGTCGCGCTCGGGCGGTAAAATGTTACCGGTCGGGCGCCGATGCTTCTGGAGTTCACGTTCGGGACAGTGACTTTGGCGCTCGGGCGGTAGAATTTGACCGCTCGGGCGCAGAGGCTTCTGTTTCCCACTTCGTCTAACACTCGCACAACGATCCTTCCGATCATTTGAACGCCATGCCCGGCCAGATTCATATCATCTCTTTTCAACCTCCTCCCAGATTCGAGAGCAGTGGTAGTAGCAGCGGGAGAAAAGAATAGTTGAAAGCGAAAGGAAAACAGTTTAAGAGATCAGGGAGCAGTTCGACGAGCTCCAGTGGATCACGACCGAGAGGTCCTGGTCAGAGTACAAAATATACAGGTGTGTATTGCAGCTCTTATGGCGGTAGACATGCCACTGAACAGTGTCAGGACGTGATGGCTCGCTGCAATATCTGCAGACAGCAGGGACACTTCGCCAGGGTTTGTCCACAGAAAGGGGTACAACAAGCTCAGAGTGTAGGAGCATCTGGGTCAGTAACTCAGCCTGAGAGGCAAGTTTCATCTGTTCACTCCTTTCAGCCGACACCTACACGGAACCAGCCCCGAGCCAGAGGTAGCCAGACAATGAGCCAGCCTTCCAGACAGCAGGCTCAGGTGTTTGCACTGACAGAGGAGCAGGCCCAAGATGCACCAGACAATTTTGTCGCTGGTAACTGTTTTCTTTGCGGTTATCCTGCCTATGTTCTGATAGATATAGGTGCATCTCATACATTTATATCAGAACGTTTTGCATTGATTCATGCATTGCCTGTCGAGTCATTATCTGCCGTAGTGTCTGTTACTTCTCTGTTGGGAAGTGGTCTCATATCCGTGACTTCAGTTACACAGTGTATGCTACAGTTCGAGGGTCACGAGATTGAGTTAGACTGTGTTGTGCTTGGGCTATCTGATTTTGATTGTATTGTCAGTATTGATATGTTAACAAAGTACCGAGCCACTGTAGATTTTTTCCAGAAGATTGTAATGTTCAGACCAGAGATGGCTGACGAATGGAAATTCTACGGTAAGGGATCCAGATCTCGAATTCCCTTAGTATCTGTTTTGACGATGACACGATTGTTACAGAGAGGAGCAGAAGGGTTCCTTGTCTATTCAGTAGATCTATTGAAATCGAGCCTGTCATTGGCAGATCTGCCAGTGGTACATGAGTTTGCCGATGTATTCCCCGACGAGATTCCAGGGTTACCCCCAACCCGAGAGATAGATTTCAGCATTGATATCGTGTCAGGTACTGTTCCTATATCCTGAGCCCCGTACAGAATGGCGCCAATCGAATTGAAAGAATTAAAGACTCAGCTAGAAGATATTCTAGCGAAGGGATATATCAGACCGAGTGTTTCTCCTTGGGGCTCTCCAGTGCTTTTTGTGCGAAAGAAAGACGGTTCGATGAGATTGTGTATTGATTACCGGCAACTGAACAAGGCGACGGTGAAGAACAAATATCCTCTGCCTCGTATCGACGACTTATTTGATCAGTTGCAGGGATCCACTTTCTACTCTAAGATCGATCTGAGATCTGGATATCACCAACTGAGAGTCCGAGATGTTGATATACCGAACACAGCATTCCGAACCAGGTACGGACATTATGAATTTATTGTCATGCCTTTCGACTTATCAAATGCTCCAGCGGTGTTTATGGGACTGATGAATCATGTCTTTCAGAAATATCTGGATGAGTTTGTAATTGTGTTTATCGATGATATTTTGGTATAATCCAAGAGTATGTTTGAGCATGCCGAACACTTAAGAATTGTGTTGCAGACGCTGAGAAATGAGAAATTATATGCTAAACTGTCAAAATGCGAGTTTTGGCTGAGACATGTTGTCTTTTTGGGGCATATCATATCTGGAGACGGTATTTCTGTTGATCCAAGTAAAGTTGAAGCTGTAATCAGTTGGCCTAGACAGACTTCTGTGCCAGAGATACGCAGTTTCATGGGTCTAGCAGGGTACTATCGACGATTCATCAAAGATTTCTCCAGTATCGCGAAGCCGATTACCCAGTTGACACAAAAGAACGCGCCATTTGTGTGGTCATAAGCTTGTGAGTCTAGCTTCTTGGAGTTGAAGAGACGATTGACCAGTGCTCCAGTATTGACGATACCTTCTGGTACGGGTGATTTTGTTGTATATTGTGATGCATCTCACAAAGGGTTAGGATGTATTCTTATGCAGCGAGGACATGTGATTGCATATGCCTCGAGACAGATGAAGCCACACGAGACTCGGTACCCAATTCATGATCTTGAATTGGCGGCCATTGTATTCGCACTCAAGATATGGTTACACTATCTCCACGGCGAGAAGTTTGAAATCTATTCTGATCACAAAAGCCTGAAGTATCTATTTTCTCAGTCAGAATTGAACATGAGACAACGAAGATGGCTTGATCTGCTGAAAGACTTTGATTGCGAGATCAAGTATTATCCAGGAAAATCAAATGCAGCAGCAGATGCCTTGAGTCGAAAAGTATGTGCTTTATACTTATCGACGATAGGTGTTTCTAATTTGATTGAGAATTGCTGTTTGTCTGGCTTAGTATTTGATACAAATTGTAGACCATTGCGACTTGCTGCGATTCAAATGGAACCAGATCTGATTGTTCGCATTAAAGAAGCACAGAAAAATGATCAGAATGTTCAGAAGTCGATTCAGATGGTCAGATCGGGACATCCCTCAGAGTATCAGGTACATGAGCATGTTCTATATGTAAATAACCGTCTTGTGGTGCTAGATGTTTCAGATTTGAAACAACAGATTCTATCAGAAGCGAACTGTAGTCGGTTCAGTATTCATCCTGGTGGAAGAAAGATGTACAACGATCTAAAAACACAGTTTTGGTGGAAAAAGATGAAATCAGACATTGCAGAGTTTGTGTCAAAATGTTTGAATTGCCAACAGGTGAAGGCCGAGAGAAAGAAACCTGGAGGTTTAATTCAGAGTTTATCTATTCCTGAATGGAAATGGGATCACATTTCCATGGACTTTGTTACGAAGTTACCACGATCATCCCGGGGTTGTGATGCGATTTGGGTTGTGATAAATAGAGTGACCAAATCAGCATGTTTTATTCCATACAGAATGACGTATCGCTATGATCAGATGGCAGAGATATATGTCAGAGAGATAGTCAGATTGCATGGTGTGCCGAAGTCGATCGTATCAGATCGTGATCCACGATTCACTTCACTCTTTTGGCACAGTCTGCAGCAGGCTTTGGGTACGACATTGCGCCTGAGTACTGCTTACCATCCCCAGACAGATGGACAGTCAGAGCGGACTATCCAGACTTTAGAGGATATGCTAAGGGCTGTAGTGCTAGGTTTTGGCACTAATTGGCAATATTCACTTCCTCTATGTGAGTTCTCGTACAACAACAGCTCTCAGACGAGCATCGAGATGGCACCGTTTGAGGCTTTATATGGAAAGAAGTGCAGATCTCCGCTGTATTGGGATGACATCTCAGAAGTACCAGAGCTTGGGCCTGATATGATCCGAGAGATGACTGATAAAGTAAAATTGATACAGAAAAGAATGAAGACTGCTCAGAATAGACAAACCAAGTATGCGAATGTACGTCGTCGACCGTTAGTGTTTGAATAGGGAGACAGAGTATTTTTGAATATTTCTCCTTTCAGAGGCATTGTAACGTTTGGTAAACGTGGGAAATTGTCTCCTAGATACATCAGTCCGTACGAAATTCTTGAAAAGATTGGCGATGGTGCATATCGACTTGCTCTTCCTCCTTCTCTATCTGGGATACATGATGTCTTCCATGTATCGATGCTGCGTAAATATATGCCTGATGCTTCTCATGTCATTCAGCCTGATGAAGCCGAGATTGACGACACTTTGAGTTATATTGAACAGCCAATTCAGATTCTTGGTTGGAAAGACAAACAGCTCAGAACGAAAACTATT
Organism: Primulina huaijiensis; assembly: GCF_012295235.1. Lineage (NCBI taxonomy): Eukaryota > Viridiplantae > Streptophyta > Magnoliopsida > Lamiales > Gesneriaceae > Primulina > Primulina huaijiensis. The sequence goes on from NW_027355743.1 coordinate 12,951, forward strand.
CCGCTGGTGAAAGTCCAATGGAGTCGTCATGGCACTGAAGAAGCGACCTGTGAGACAGAATCAGAGATGAGACAGAAATATCCAGAGTTATTTTGACGTAAGTATTTATGTAGCTTTTGAGTATATTGCTTCCTTTACAAGCTTTGATTGATTGTCTGAGATTTCGGGGACGAAGTCATATCTTAGAGGGGGAAAAATGTAATGCCCGAGTTTTTATCCTGTTAACCTGAGATGAGTAGTTGATTGATTGATATGATTATAGACAGAGCTCGTCGAGATTGGATTGGAATAGTTGAGTTGTGAATATGTGCGAGGACAGAAGGTCTCACGCATATGCGCGGCTGGTGGGCGCGCATATGCGCGAGCTGTGTGGTTCCAAGATGTGCCGAGACGAAAGTCACAAGCATATGCGCGACAAGAGGTAGGCATATGCGCGAGGTGTTCAGTAACCCAGATGTTATTTCCAGAGAATGTCGCGCATGTGCGCCAAGATGGTGCGCGCATATGCGCGAGCAGCTGATAAAGCCAAGCGCCGAGACCGAAGGTGTGGGGACCCGGACGCTATTTCATTTCTTAATCATTCTTTGGGAATAATCCAATCCAATTAAGATAAACAGGGTCTAAATTTTTTTTTAAAATGCAGAACGTAATGGAATCAACCTAGTATACACATTAGTATAAAAGAACAAGTGTTGTACTGCATACAACAAACGAAACTAGGGTTCAACTACTATATATCAAGTGCTGAAACCTAACTACTTCTGATCCGGATCACCATGCTAACTTGTCCTTTCTCTCATCCTCTTCTTGACCCTGATCTTGTCCCACCTGTTGTCATGCACACATACAAACAAGACAACAGCCGGATAACTCCGGTGAGAATATAATCCCAGTATAAACAATATATACATGCAATGCATAAAATCATATACGAAAGCATAAACCATGTATCACCGAACATAAATCATAATTTATGACACATTAGTGAATACAGAAAAAACTCTTTGACTCGTCATCTCAGACTCGACTCATTTCTAATCTAGGGATCCCGGTTCCTGGATATTACAATATACCGAATTTACGCGATAGGAATCGATCCATTCCTAAGCAACATCAATATAAATCAAATATCCATTGTCTTGGCATATCCGTCATAGACTTGGCATATCCACCAATGCCTACTCTGACAATGTGCAGTGGGCCAATGATCACTCTGTCATAATCTGGCACCTCTGTAAGCGACTTTCACTCAATCGCTATCTGCTATTCTCTGCTTGTCTATAAATCCATAAACTAAGCATATTCATTCAAACAATATAAAGGTATGAAACCAATAACATAAATTATGTGATTTAGGGAAACGCAAGTCCAATCTGACTTAAGTCAATCTCCCGGTTAACATTGATTTATACCTTCCTTTCGTCATTTTCTGGCTCTGTCGAAGTCTCAAATTCAAAGCTGTCAATATCAATCTGAAATGACATAGTGAATAGGCATAATATCTGTGGGGACCCGGACGCTAATCATGTTCTTAATCATCATTGAAACTATTTAATCAATTATAAAACAGGGTCTAATTTTTTTTTTAAAGGCGAAACGTAGTGAAATAAAACGTATATACATCTCAGTATAAAAGTACAAGTCCTGTATAACATACATTTATTCAACTAAGGTTTAACAGCTCATATCAAGTGTCCAACCCTATAACAAATCCAGATCCGGAGCCTCCACTCTAATCAAGATCTCTCTTCATCTCCTCAACCCTGAACCTGTACCACCTGTTGTCATGCACACATACAAACACGACAACAGCCGGATAATTCCGGTGAGAATATAATCCCTGTATAAATCAACGAAACATGCAATCATATAAACAAATATAAAGCATGTAACAGATAACAGCAATATGTATCAAAATCTGAAACACAATCAATATCAGACTGTCGACAATGCTCGTAACTTTACAATTCAGACTAGACTCAATCCTAGTCTAGGGCTCCCGATTTCCAGACGTTGGTATTCCTATATCGACCCACAGTAATAGAAGAAACTCCGATTCTATCCACGTCGATATAACAAAACATCCAGTGTCTTGACCTATCCGTCACAGACTGTGGCACTATCGCAAATACACTATCTTGTGACATCGTGCAATGTGCCCGTGACAATCCCGCCACTATCAGGTACTTTTGTCACAAGATTACTCGTCTAATACCTGCTATCTATAAATCAAGAGAACAAGTACATCAATCCAATCCATGCATATATCAATGCAATAAAGTAAAGTATGTGATTTAGGGAAACTCAAGTCTAAACCGACTTAAGTCGATCTCCCAATATCACATTGACTTATACCTTCCGTTTGTAGTCTCGGTCTGAAGCAATATCAGTTCTGAACTCAAGACTGTCTCTGTAAATCTGAAACGTTATATCGAGAATCATAATATCAATAATCCATTCTCAATCAACATTGAATTTGATTATTCTGGATTAAATTCAAAATCCACGGCATAACGGTAAAATCTCAATATCCCCGGCAACACAACATTACCAGATAACAGTTACAATTCATAACCAATATCCAATACAATCTATAATCCAGTCACAATTCAAATCTATCCGGTATAAATCAATATCCCCTAAAAATTCATAACAATTCCATAATCAGTCCGTTTCTCAATCTGACTTCGATTCTACGATGTCTAACATGCCCAGAACATCATATATGAATCATATCCAATTCTGACAATAGCATGATTTGAAAACATATCAAAACGTAGCAAAACTTACGTCCAGTTTAAGCCTGCGTCGATAGGAACACAGTACTGAAGTCGGATTTAAAATCAGACGGACGGATCTTCCGTAAATCACAAATCTACAAGATAAAAGGGGTAAGGATTTCTCGTAGTTTCCCAAGAGCTCTTATCATTTCTTTTGCAGGGAGGAAATGAATGAATTGCAACTTTATATATCAAGTTGCATGTCTAAGCTACGTGTCCTTTTTTTTTTTAACATATTTCAGGCGGCGCTCGGGCGGTTAATCTTTACCGCTCGGTCGCAGCACCTTCTGTCCGACACATACCTTTGTTGAACACTGGCGCTCGGGCGGTCAAGAACTACCGCTCGGGCGCCAGACGTTCTGTCCAAATCATGCTCTTGTAATGCATTGGCGCTCGGGCGGTCGTCTTCTACCGCTCGGGCGCCACAGGTTCTGCCCGCAAATCACATAACTCATATGTTTTAACCAATTCGATCTCGGAGTGGTCCAACTACACTCACATCAATTCATGATCAATAAATCATATCATATTACGATAATCAATTTCTCGGGCATTANCATAACGACTCCACTGAACTTTCACAAGTGGGATAGTCTTCGTTCTAAGTTGCTTTTCTTTACGATCGAGAATTTGTATTAGCTTTTCGAAGTAACTCAGTGTCTCGTCACGCTCGGTCTCATCTGGATGAATAATATGTGAAGCATCAGAAATATACTTCCGCAGCATAGATACATGAAAGACATCATGTATTCCAGATAGAGAAGGCGGTAATTCGAGTCGATAGGCACGATCTCCTATCTTGTCGAGAATTTCATACGGCCCAACATATCGTGGAGACAAATTTCCTTTCTTACCAAATCTGACAACTCCTCTGAAAGGTGAAATCTTCAAGAATACTCGGTCTCTAGCCTCAAATACCAACGGTCGTCGTCGGACATTGGCATATTTGGTTTGTCTGTCTTGAGCTGCCTTCATTCTCTTCTGAATCAGCTTCACTTTTTCGGTCATATCTCTGATCATGTCAGGTCCAATTTCAGGTACCTTAGAGATATCGTCCCAATACAGAGGGGATCTGCATTTCTTTCCGTACAACGCTTCGAACGGTGCCATCTCTATACTCGTCTTATAGCTGTTGTTGTACGAAAAATCACAAAGTGGCAATATATCCTGCCAAGTAGTGCTAAAATCAAGCACTACAGCTCTCAGCATATCCTCCAGTGTCTGGATAGTCCGCTCTGACTGTCCGTCAGTCTGTGGATGATATGCGGTACTCAGATGTAACTTCGTACCTAGAGCTTGCTGCAAACTTTGCCAAAAGTGCGAAGTAAACCGAGGATCACGGTCTGAAACAATCGACTTCGGCACTCCATGCAATCTGACCACTTCTCTGACATAAATCTCTGCCATCTGGTCATGTCGATACGTCATCTTGTATGGAATAAAACATGCGGATTTGGTCAATCTGTCAATTACGACCCAAATCGCATCACAACCTCGGGAGGATCTCGGTAACTGCGTCATAAAATCCATAGAAATGTGATCCCATTTCCATTCAGGGATAGACAAACTCTGCAGTAGACCTCCTGGTTTCTTTCTTTCTGCTTTCACCTGCTGGCAATTCAGACATCTGGATACAAACCATGCAATATCAGCTTTCATTTGTTTCCACCAGAACTGTCTTTTCAAGTCATTATACATTTTTCTGCCACCAGGATGAATGCCGAATCGACTGCTATGCGCTTCTGACAATATCTGTCGTCTCAACTCCGAAAATCTGGCACAACAATACGATTATGCACATACAGTACATCATCACGTACCTGATATTCTGATCGATGCCCTGCTCTGACCATCGATATCGAGTTCTGTACATTCTGATCAACTTTCTGTGCTTCTTTGATTTGTAATATCAGTTCTGGTTCGGCCCTAATAGCACATAATTTCAGAGGCTGACGATCTGTTTCAAAGGCTAATCTAGACAAACAGCAATCTTTTATCAAATTCGAAACACCAATCGTCAACAAGGCTAAGGAACATACCTTTCGACACAGTGCATCAGCTGCTGCGTTGGATTTTCCTGGATGATATTTGATTTCACAATCGAAATCCTTTAGCAAATCAAGCCATCTTCGCTGTCTCATATTCAACTTGGACTGTGAGAACAGATACTTCAGGCTCTTATGATCAGAATAGATTTCAAATTTCTCACCGTACAGATAATGTCGCCATATCTTCAATGCAAAGACGGTGGCTGCCAATTCAAGGTCATGAATTGGGTAACGAGATTCATGAGGCTTCAGCTGTCTTGAGGCATAAGCGATAACATGCCCTCGCTGCATCAAAACACAACCCAGTCCTCGGTGAGATGCACCACAATAAACTACGAAATCACCAGTACCTGAGGGTATAGTCAATATCGGTGAACTGGTCAATCTCTTCTTTAATTCAACAAAACTGAACTCACACTCCTCAGACCAGACAAATGGAGCATTCTTCTGAGTCAACTGAGTGATCGGTTTGGCAATGCTGGAAAAGTCTTTAATAAATCGACGATAGTACCCTGTTAAACCCATAAAACTGCGAATCTCGGGTACTGATGTCAGTCTCGACCAAGAAATCACTGCCTCAACCTTACTGGGATCAACTGATATACCATCTCCGGATATAATATGACCCAGAAATACAACCTGTCTCAACCAGAATTCACATTTTGACAGTTTAGCATATAATTTCTCAGCCCTCAATATTTTCAACACAGTTCTTAAGTGTTCAGCATGCTCCATCATATTCTTCGAATAAATCAAAATATCATCAATGAATATAATCACAAAATTATCGAGATATTTCTTGAATACATGGTTCATCAACCCCATAAATACAGCCGGTGCATTCGTCAAACCAAACGGCATGACAATAAACTCGTAATGTCCATACCTTGTTCTGAAGGCTGTCTTTGAGATATCAGAATCCCTGACTCTCAGCTGATGGTATCCAGATCTCAAATCGATCTTGGAATATACAGATGAACCCTGCAACTGATCAAACAAATCATCAATGCGAGGCAAGGGATATTTATTCTGTACCGTTGCTTTGTTCAGTTGCCGGTAGTCGATACAGAGTCTCATAGAACCGTCTTTCTTCCTCACAAAGAATACTGGAGCACCCCAAGGAGATACACTCGGTCTGATGTAACCCTTGGCCAGTAAATCCTCCAACTGTTCTTTCAACTCAATCGGTGCCATTCTGTACGGAGCTCTGGAAATCGGAACTGTACCTGGCATCAACTCGATGCTGAAGTCTATCTCTCGAATCGGAGGCAAACCAGGAATCTCATCTGGAAAGACATCAGCAAACTCGCAAACCACTGGCAAATCCGCCAATGATGGTCTCGATTTCAATAAATCAACTGAATAGAAAAGGAATCCCTCCGCTCCTTTCTGCAACAATCGAGTCATAGACAATACGGATATCAAAGGAATTCTAGATCGAGAACCCTGACCGTAGAATTTCCACTCATTAGCCATATCCGGTCTGAATCTCACAATCTTGTGGAAACAATCAACAGTGGCTCTGTACTTGGTTAACATATCGATACCGATAATACAATCAAAATCAGATAACCCAAGCACAATACAATCTAACTCAATCTCATGTCCATCATACTGTAGCATACAACGTTTCACAGATTTCACTGATATCAAACATGTCCCCAACGGAGAAGAGACAGACACTACAGCAGATAATGACTCAATGGCCAAAGAATGCATCAATGCAAATCGTTCAGATATGAAGGTATGTGATGCACCGGTATCAATCAATACATAGGCAGGATAACCAGAAATAAAACAGTTACCTGCAACAACATCGTCTGGTGCGTCCTGAGCCTGCTCCTCAGTCAAAGCGAACACTCTGGCCTGCTGTTTGGGAGGCTGGCTAACTGTCTGGCTTCCTCCTGGCCTCGGCTGTGACTATGATGATGCTGGCTGAAAGGAGTGGACTATAGATGGTCGTCTACAAGTCTGAGCTACTGATCCAGATGACTCAGCACCCTGCGACCTCTGAGCATCTCTCTGGGGACATACTCGGGCAAAATGTCCCTGCTGCCTGCAAATACGGCAACTGCCAAACACCCCTCGGCACTGCTCTGTGGAATGCTTCCCTCCACAAGTGCTACAGTAGGGTCCTGTATAGCTCTGGCCCTGAGCAGTCTGTCTTGAGCCACTCGAACTGGATGAGCTACTTCCAGATTTCTTGAATTGCTTTCCCCTAGCTTTCAGGAATTCTTTCTTTCCACTACCACTGCCGCTCTCAAATCGAGGAGGTGGTTGCTGTGGTCTCGGTGCTGAAGGTACGAACGAAGCTCCTTTCTGTCTCATCAGACCGACTTCGGCTCCTTTAGCTCGGTTCAATGCATCAGTAAAATTGTTTGGCCTCCTGGTATTCACCAAGGTAAAGATTTCAGGATTCAGGCCATTCATGAACTGGTCTGCAATGGCCTCATCATGTTCAGCCACGTGGGGAGCAAACCGCAACAGTGCAGAGAACTTGGCCACATATTCTTCAATATTTAGCTGGCCCTGTCTCAAATTGGCAAACTCGGCTCCCTTGTCCTTCCTATACGACACTGGAAAGAACATCTGATAAAATTCAGTTCTAAACACATTCCAGGTAATAGTTGTACCTCGATGTTCCAAAGCCTTCTTTGTTGTAATCCACCAGTCCTTTGCAACATCGTGTAACTGTTGCCCTATCAGTTTCACTCTCCGCTGATCGGTGTAATCCAATGACTCGAACAACATCTCAATATCGTCTAACCAACTTTCGCAATCCACTGAAGTCTCATTAGCCTTCAGAGTCGACGGATGGAATGACTGAAATCTCTTTAACAATGTCTCCATTGGCATTGCTGTCACGTCCATTGGAGGATTCGAAGTGCTACCCTGTTCTGGTATTCTCCGAGGAGGCATATCTGATTATCAAAAGGGTTAGCAATCACAATTGACAAATCTGTCTCAGTCCTTTTTTGATCATCTTACCTCTGATCAAGAATCGGTTCTGATCCATTCCCAATAATACACATTACCATATCAAAATCAGATAATCAGGCAAACATGTATTAAAGCAGGAATCATGCTAGCACTCAAAAGCAGGAAAGAAAACTCAATCTACCCAGCTCACTAGCTTCCATCTCAGTCTAAAGGATCTATCGCTCTGATACCACCTGTTGTGGGGACACGGACGCTAATCATGTTCTTAATCATCATTGGGACTATTTAATCAATTATAAAACAGGGTCTAAATTATTTTTTTAAAGGCGGAACGTAGTGAAATAAAACGTATATACATCTCAGTATAAAAGTACAAGTCCTGTATCACATACATTTATTCAACTACGGTTTAACAGCTCATATCAAGTGTCCAACCCTATCTCTAATCCAGGTCCGGAGCCTCCACTCTAATCAAGATCTCTCTTCATCTCCTCAACCCTGAACCTGTCCCACATGCTGTCATGCACACATACAAACACGTCAACAGCCGGATAATTCCGGTGAGAATATAATCCCAGTATAAATCAACGAAACATGCAATCATATAAACAAATATAAAGCATGTAACAGATAACAGCAATATGTATCAAAATCTGAAACATAATCAATATCAAACTGTCAACAATGCTCGTAACTTTACAATTCAGACTAGACTCAATCCTAGTCTAGGGATCCCGATTTCCAGACGTTGGTATTCCTATATCGACCAACAGTAATAGAAGAAACTCCGATTCTATCCACGTCGATATAACCAAACATCCAGTGTCTTGACCTATCCGTCACAGACTGTGGCACTATCGCCAATACACTATCTTGTGACATCGTGCAATGTGCCCGTGACGATCCCGCCACTATCAGATACTTCTGTCACAAGATTACTCGTCTAATACCTGCTATCTATAAATCAAGAGAACAAGTACATCAATCAAATCCATGCAAATATCAATGCAATAAAGTAAAGTATGTGATTTAGGGAAACTCAAGTCTAAACCGACTTAAGTCGATCTCCCAATACCACATTGACTTATACCTTCCGTTTGTAGTCTCGGTCTGAAGCAATATCAGTTCTGAACTCAAGACTGTCTTTGTAAATCTGAAACGATATATCGAGAATCATAATATCAATATTCCATTCTCAATTCAACACTGAATCTGATTANATCTGACTTCGATTCTACGATGTCTTACATGCCAAGAACATCATATATGAATCCTATCCAATTTTGACAATAGCATAATTTGAAAACATATCAAAACGTAGCAAAACTTACATCCAGTTTAAGCCTGCGTCGATAGGAACACAGTACTGAAGTCGGATTTAAAATCAGACGGACGGATCTTCCGTAAATCACAAATCTACAAGATAAAAGGGGTAAGGATTTCTCATAGTTTCCCAAGAGCTCTTATCATTTCTTTTGCTGGGAGGAAATGAATGAATTGCAACTTTATATATCAAGTTGCATGTCTAAGCTACGTGTCCTTTTTTTTTCACATATTTCAGGCGCCGCTCGGGCTGTTAATCTTTACCGCTCGGGCGCGGCACCTTCTTTCCGACACATAGCTTTGTTAAACACTGGCGCTCGGGCGGTCAAGAACTACCGCTCGGGCGCCAGACGTTCTGTCCAAATCATGCTCTTGTAATGCATTGGCGCTCGGGCAGTCGTCTTCTACCACTCGGGCGCCACAGGTTCTGCCCGCAAATCACATAACTCATATGTTTTAACCAATTCGGTCTCCGAGTGGTCCAACTACACTCACATCAATTCATGATCAATAAATCATATCAGATTACGATAATCAATTTCTCGGGCATTACAATATCAATATTCAATTCAACTCAGATCTGTTCTGATCAATACTCAATCTAATTCAATATCGACGGCATAAAGGTAGAATATTGATATCCCCGTCAACTCAGACAATATGAGATATCAATCAACCACTAAGAATCAATACTAACACCAACACAATGCCAAACATCTGTACACTTCTACGCTCAAAATCTACATATCTCAACCAATATGTTTGGAAAATCATAACAATTGCATACGGTATTTATTCTTCGATCCGTTTTCGATTCTACGATGTCTAATCTCGCAATAACACGAAATATGTATCAAATCATAATTCCTCCACTACCTAAATTTTAACCCACGCTGGAACATAATAAAACTTACGTCCTTGTGTAGCCTTTGACGATAGAAACGCAGTACCAAACTCGGATTGAAATTCCAACGGCCAGATCTTGCACAAATCACAAATCTATGATGCAAGGAAGTTGGAGGATGTATAGGAGGATCTCTCAGTTCTTTCTTGCCAATTCTGAAGGGAAATGAAGATTAGATAATGTATATTGCATGGGAAGGACACTTGTCTTAGTCTTCTTAAAAATAAGGCGGTGCTCGGGCGGTCAAACTTTACCGCTCGGGCGCGGCACACTCTGTCCGGGTACAAGACGGGTTAAACACTGGCGCTCGGGCGGTCATTTTCTACCGCCCGGGCGCCAGATGTTCTGTCCGAATACTAAACTTGTAGTGCACTGGCGCTCAGGCGGTCCTTTTCTACCGCTCGGGCGCCACAGGTTCAGTCCAACTTCTTGGCTTGTATTGCACTGACGCCCGGCTTCTCCACTTGAGCTCATAAAATCTAAATACTGTTAATTAACCCACTTCTGATTACAGTAATTACATTTCGGGCATTACATTTCTCCCCTCCTAAGATCTGATTTCGTCCCCGAAATCACAGGCAATCAAATCATATTAGAACGAAATGTATAACAGAAGCTAAATAGGAAACTCACATCATCGAAATAACTCTGGGAATCTCTGCCTCATTTGTGACTCAGTCTCCCATGTAGCTTCTTCGATGCCATGACGACTCCACTGAACTTTCACAAGTGGAATAGTCTTCGTTCAGAACTGCTTTTCTTTACGATCGAGAATCTGTATCGGCTTTTCGAAATAACTCAGCGTCTCGTCCAGTTCGGCCTCGTCTGGCTGAATGATATGTGAAGCATCTGGCATATATATCCGCAATAATGATACATGAAAAACATCATGTATCCCAGATAATGAAGGCGGTAAGGCGAGTCGATAGGCACGATCTCCTATCTTCTCGAGGATCTCATAAGGCCCAATATAGCGTGGAGACAGCTTTCCTTTTTTGCTAAATCTGACAACTCCTCTGAAAGGTGAAATCTTCAAGAATACTCGGTCTCCAGCCTCAAATACCAACGGTCTTCGTCGAACATTGGCATATTTTGCTTGTCTATCTTGTGCTGTCTTCATTCTCCTCTGAATCAGCTTTACTTTTTCAGTCATATCTCTGATCATATCAGGTCCAATCTCAGGTACCTCAGAGATATCATCCCAATACAGAGGGGATCGACACTTCTTTCCATACAACGCCTCGAATGGTGTCATCTCAATACTCGTCTGATAGCTGTTGTTCTACGAAAATTCACAAAGTGGCAATGCATCCAGCCAACTAGTGCTAAAATCAAGCACTACAGCTCTCAGCATATCCTCCAGTGTCTGGATAGTCCGCTCTGACTGTCCGTCAGTCTGTGGATGATATGCGGTACTCAGATGTAACTTCGTACCTAGAGCCTGCTGTAAACTCTGCCAAAAGTGCGAAGTAAACTGAGGATCACAATCTGATACGATTGACTTCGGCACTCTGTGCAATCTGACCACTTCTCTGACGTAGATCTCAGCCATCTGGTCATGTCGATATGTCATCTTGTATGGAATAAAACATGCGGATTTGGTTAATCGGTCAATTACAACCCAAATCGCATCACAACCTCGGGAGGATCTCGGTAACTGCGTCACAAAATCCATAGAAATGTGATCCCATTTCCATTCAGGAATAGATAAACTCTGCAGTAGACCTCCTGGTTTCTTTCTTTCTGCTTTCACCTGTTGGCAATTCAGACATCTGGATACAAACTTTGCAATATCAGCTTTCATTTGTTTCTACCAGAACTGTCTTTTCAAGTCATTATACATCTTTCTGCCACCAGGATGAATACTGAATCGACTACAATGTGCTTCTGACAATATCTGTTGTCTCAACTCTGAAACATCTGGCACAACCAATCGATTATTCACATACAATACATCATCACATACCTGATATTATGATCGATGCTCTGCTTTGACCATCGATATCGAGTTTTGTACATTCTGATCAACTTTTTGAGCCGCTTTAATCTTCAAAATCAGCTCTGGCTCGACTTGAACAGCATATAATCTCAATGGTCTATGATCTGTCTCAAATATCTATCCAGACAAACAGCAATCTTCTATAAAATTGGAAACACCTATTGTCGATAAGGATAAAGAACATACCTTTCGACTCAGTGCATCAGCTGCTGCATTCGACTTTCCCGGATAATATTTGATTTCACAGTCAAAGTCTTTCAGCAAATCAAGCCATCTTCTATGTCTCATATTAAATTCTGACTGCGAAAACAGATACTTTAAACTATTGTGATCAGAATAAATCTCAAACTTCTCACCATAGAGGTAATGTCGCCATATCTTCAAAGCAAATACAATAGCCGCCAATTCAAGATCATGAATTGGATAGCGAGTTTCATGTGGCTTCAACTGTCGCGAAGCATAGGCAATGACATGTCCCCGCTGCATTAAAATACATCCCAATCCTCTGTGAGAAGCATCACAATAAACGACAAATCCACCAGTACCTGAGGGGATAGTCAGTATCGGTGCACTGGTCAACCTTTTCTTCAATTCTAGAACACTGGACTCACAGTCTTCTGACCACACAAACAGAGCATTCTTCTGAGTTAACTGAGTAATCGGTTTGGCAATGCTCGAGAAATCTTTAATAAACCGACGGTAATATCCTGCCAAACCCATAAAACTGCGAATCTCTGGCACTGATGTCGGTCTCGGCCAATTGATCACAGCCTCAACCTTACTGGGATCAACTGATATACCATCTCCGGATATGATGTGACCCAGAAATACAACCTGTCTCAACCAGAATTCACATTTCGACAGTTTTGCAAATAACTTCTCAGTTCTCACGTTCTCAACACAATTCTCGGATGCTCAGCATGATCACTCATATTCTTCGAATAAATAAAAATATCATCGATAAAAATAATTACGAAATCATCGAGGTATTTCTGAAACACACGGTTCATCAGACCCATAAAAACAGCTGGAGCATTCGTCAAACCAAACGGCATGACAATAACCCATAATGTCCATACCTGGTTCTGAACGCTGTCTTTGAGATATCAGAATCTCTGACTCTCAACTGATGATATCCAGATCTCAGATCGATCTTGGAATAAACCGAAGAACCTTGCAACTGATCAAATAAATCATCAATACGAGGCAAAGGATATTTATTCTTTACCGTAGCCTTGTTTAGTTGCCGATAGTCAATGCCAAGTCTCATTGACCCATCTTTCTTTCCTCACAAACAACACTGGAGCACCCCAAGGAGAAACACTCGGTCTAATGTATCCCTTGGCCAGTAAATCTTCTAACTGCTCCTTCAATAGGTGCCATTCTGTACGGAGCTTTGGAAATCGGAACTGTACCTGGTACCAATTCAATACTGAAATCTATTTCTCGAACCGGAGGCAATCCTGGGATCTCATCTGGGAAGACATCATCAAATTCACACACCACTGGCAGGTCCGCCAATGATAGGCTCGATTTCAGTAAATCAACTGAATAGACAAGGAACCCATCTGCTCCTTTTTGTAACAATCGAGTCATAGACATAACAGATATCAAAGAAATTCTAAATCTAGAACCCTTACCGTAAAATTTCCACTCGTCAGCCATGTCAAGTCTGAATCTCACAATCTTGTGGAAACAATCAACGGTAGCTCTGTACTTGGTCAACATATCAATACCGATAATACAGTCAAAATCAGACAACCCAAGCACAATACAATCTAACTCAATCTCATGCCCTTCATACTGCAGTGTACAATGTTTCACAGATTTAACTGATATCAAACCTGTCCCCAACGGAGAAGAGACAGACACTACAGCAGATAATGACTCAATAGGCAAAGAATGCATCAATGCAAATCGTTCAGATATGAATGTATGTGATGCACCAGTATCTATCAATACGTAAGCAGGATAACCACATAAAGAACAGTTACCTGCAACAACATCGTCTGGTGCTTCCTGAGCCTGTTCTTCTGTCAAAGCAAATACTCTGGCCTGTTGTCTAGGAGGCTGGCTAACTGTCTGGCTTCCTCCTGGCCTCTGCTGTGACTGGGTGGATGGTGGTGGCTGAAAAGAATGTACAGCTGATGATCGTCTATCAGTCTGAGCCACTGATCCAACTGATTCTGCTCCCTGGGATCCTTGGGAACCTCTCTGTGGACAAACTCTGGCAAAGTGTCCCTGCTGTCTACAGATACGGCAACTACCAATCACTCCTTGGCATTGCTCAGTGGGATGTCTCCCTCCGCAGGTTCTGCAGTAAACTCCGGTATAACTCTGGCTCTGTCGTGAACCACTGGAGCTAGAAGAACTGCTGCCAGACTTCTTAAACTATTTTCCTCTGGCTTTCAGATAATCCTTTTTCCCACCACTGCTGCTGCCACTCTCAAATCTGGGAGGTGGTTGCTGTGGTCTCGGTGCTGTAGGAACATACGAAGCTCCTTTATGTCTCATCAGACCAGATTCAGCTCCTTTTACTCTGTTCAGGGCATCAACAAAGTTATTTGGTCGCCCTGTATTCACTAATGTAAAAATCTCAGGATTCAGTCCATTAATGAACTGATCAGCAATAGCTTCGTCATTCTCAGCAACATGTGGAGCAAATAGAAGCAAAGTAGAGAACTTGGCCACATACTCTTCAATATTCAACTGGCCCTGTCTCAGATTGGCAAACTCTGCACCCTTGCCTTTTCTGTACGATACTGGAAAGAATCTTCGATAGAATTCAGTCTTAAAAACATTCCAAGTGATATCCGTACCTCGATGCTCCAACGCTCTCTTTGTCGTGATCCACCATTTCCTGGCAACGTCATGCAACTGGTGCCCGATCAGTTTAACTCGGCGTTCATCTGTGTAATCCAACGAATCAAACAGCATCTCTATGTCATCTAACCAACTCTCACAGTCAACAGAAGTCTCTGTTCCTTTCAGGGTTGGCGGTTTGAAAGACTGAAATCTCTTCAGTAGCGTTTCCATCGGAGTTGCTGTCACATCCATCGGATTAGCCGAAGTACTGCCTTGTTCCGGTACTCTTCGGGGAGGCATATCTGATTATCAAAAGGATTAGTAACCCAATACAACAAATCTGTTTCAGTTTTAGTGTAATGCCCGGTTACTCGTACAAATGATTAGTAATACGTTTATGTCATTATAGATAGTTATTTAGCTCATTATGTTTTACATATTGATTGAGGTATCAATATTGAGATTGAACATGACTTTTATATTGTTCATGGTGTATTGAGAATGAAAATATGTCTAAATAGTTATAGTAAGATGTGTAGGTAGAAGTAGTGTGATGAAGTTGATAGGAAATGAGATGAAATTGTGGTAGTTTTTACGAGTTTTAGCATAATGATTGGAATATTGATCCAAATTGAGTGAGGCCATAACCATTAGAAAGCTAAGATATAATGCAACAACTTTCATGTTTTGGGTTTTGTCCAAATCATTGTGGAAGAAAAGCCAAAAGTGCCCCGAAGTGTGTCGTGTATACCGTCATTCCCTCACTAACATATGTTAGGAGAATGAGCATAACGTTTGGCTCAGACCTCCAAATGACCTGAAACCAATTGGAGATTCAAGCCAAGACATAGGGCTACAACTTTCATGTTTACCACTTTTTCAGATTATGAACGGAAGAGCTGTTTCTGGAACGATCTTTTAGGTGACTGTGCGCAAAGCGGCGCCCGCGCGGTAATAACTGACCGCCCGAGCGCCACTTGTTCTGTATTTTTGTTGCGGACAGAAAGCTCCATGCTCGAGCGGTAATTTATGACCGCCCGAGCGCCGCCTTGCATATAAGATGATAAGTTTCGACTTTCTAAGCCATTTTATCAGCTCTCCACTTCTATACCAGCAACAAACTCGAGAGAAATCTATAGAAATCTTCCTCCAAAGCTTTCTTCTTCATTCTTTACAAAGTTTTGAAGTTAGAACTTTGTTCCCCATCACAAGAACATCATNACGATCTTTTAGGTGACTGTGCGCAAAGCGGCGCCCGCGCGGTAATAAATGACCGCCCGAGCGCCACTTGTTCTGTATTTTTGTTGCGGACAGAAAGTTCCACGCGCGAGCGGTAATTTATGACCGCCCGAGCGCCGCCTTGCATATAAGATGATAAGTTTCGACTTTCTAAGCCATTTTATCAGCTCTCCACTTCTATACCAGCAACAAACTCGAGAGAAATCTATAGAAATCTTCCTCCAAAGCTTTCTTCTTCATTCTTTACAAAGTTTTGAAGTTAGAACTTTGTTCCCCATCACAAGAACATCATAGAGGTGTAAGTTTTCTTCTCTTTTAGTTGTTCTACATGTAGAGGAATGATTTTCATCAAGTTTATACAATAGTGACTGAATTATTGGTATATTTGACAGTATAGGAGCGAGAAACACCATCTCAAACCAGTGTTCTTAAGCTTGGACAGTAAGTTGGCATGTTCTTGAAGTAATACATGAGTAATATTATGATTTCAAATACTTCCCATTGATTATTGCTATATGTACATTGTTAGTATCTTATTGATGAAAATATAGCACCATATTCCATTGTTATGTATTAAATATGTAAGAAACTCATGAATATTGATGATGGGTGCTATGTTATGAACATGAACATGAACATGAAAAGAAAAGGACTGATTTTTACATGATATAGAGCTTGTTGACATCATGGGTGGTTTTAAGTCCACCAAAGCTATTGGCCAATATATGTTCATGGGGCGTGGGGTTGCCAAAGGTTGCTCCCTGACGTCCAACACAGTAGTAGCTATATAATAAAGCAAGCACGGTAGTACAGGTCAACTAATGAGGCTCAAGTACAAAAATGAACATGAATATATGCTATGATATGACATGGTTTAAAGATTCATTGTTGTCACGACTTGATATGTATGTTCCTTCGACGCATATTGATACGTACAAGTGCCAACTTATTGAGTTTTATAAACTCACGTAGCTCATGTATTACAGGATCAGGTAGTGGAGAGACGTAGGATGCCGGTTCGCCAATGGATGCTTGTGACGTGCCTTACCTCGACAAGAACCGGGACTTCTTATTGTATAGCTTCCGCATATGTATTGTACGAAAATATGTCAGGGTTTGAAACAAGTTTTACAATGTTTATGTCTAGGTGTATGATGATACAGAATATGTTTGTATGTAAGAATACGATTATATATATGTGTTGATGTTGATGCTTGAGTTGAGTTTTTGGTTTTTACAAGAATGTAGGGACATCATGCCAAAATTTTTATAAACCGTCAAAGTGATGCCCCTTGTTTGATTTGCTTCATACTACAGTTATATCAGTCAAACCCTATTTTGATTATGGTAATTATGCTAAGTATAGAGTAAGGGTGTGACATTTTAGTTGGTATCAGAGCCCACGGTTCTTCGACAGGGAAGACACTGCACTTCATCCACATGGAGAACTCGGCAAGTAAGTATCTTTGTATCCCATAGTTTATGCTAAGTTATGTGTCTATGTGATCTATATGTAGGTTAAGATAAGCGACGATGCCACCTAAACGTAAGGTACATGAAGGAGAGTCATATAAGGGCAAAGCCCCAGCGGTCGAAGGTGAGGGCAGTGCACCACGACCTATAGATGATTTTGCTCAGCTGCTCCAACAACAAGCGAAAGTCCATGGGGAGCAGATACAGCAATTACTGGAGATGCAACGGACTACACATGAGCAGGCACATGAACAAGCCATGATCCCAGACAAGGGCCTGTTCAAACTGATGTGTATGATCGTTTTTGACGTCTGAATCCTCCTGAATTCATGTGAAGCACCGATCCAGCAGTAGCAGAAGAGTGGATTAAGTCATTGGAGTCCATCTTCTCCTACCTTCATATGGAAGATGTTGACAAAGTAACTTGTGCCGTCTTTTTGTTAACAAAACATGCAAGAATATGGTGGGAGAGTGCAAGGGTTGCATTACCGGTTGGACCATTGACATGGGAAACTTTCAAAACCGTATTTTACAACAAGTATTTCAGTAAAGATGTACGAGCCAAGAAAGCCAGCGATTTCCTTAACCTGAAGCAAGGAACCATGTCAATGACAGAATACATACAACAATTTGAGGCTGGAGTCCAATATGTACCGTATATTGCACAAGATGACACAAGTAAGGGCGAACACTTCATGCGGGGACTTCGATCTGAAATTTAAAGAGATGTACGGATGTCGAAAGTTGCTACATACGGGGAGATAGTAGAAAGTGCACTTATGGCAGAACAAGATGAACATGACATTGACAGGGACAGGCAACAACGAAGGCAGCAGTACTTTCAGAAGAGCCAAGGAACGAGACAAGGCAAAAAGACTGATAGCAGGGGTACTAGACGAGAGGAACCCCGTGGCAAGGGTCCCCCTCCACATAAAGAACAGGACAGACCACCTTGTCCTAAATGTGGCAAACTTCATGGCGGGGAATGTATGCAAGGTTCCAATGTTTGTTATCGTTGCAAAAAGCCATGGCATCTCGCCAGGAGTTGTCCAGGGAGTTCTGAGAAAGTACAGGGACGCCTTTTCTCCATGACTAAAGAGGAAGTGGATGCGGATACATCGATGTTCGCTGGTATGTTCTTGATTTCTGGTATTACTGCTATTGTTTTACTAGATTCAGGAGCCACGCATTCCTTTATTTCGGAATCGTTTGTAAGGAGACTGGGTAGTACAGCAAGTGCAACAGAGGCACAACTCGCCATAGCCTTACCTTCCGGGCAAGAATTACAGACAGATTAGATTGTGAGAGGGTGTCCAATATATGTCCAAGGCCATCAGATGTATGCTGATTTGATAGTTTTGAGGATGACAGATTTTGATGTGATATTGGGAATGGATTGGCTCTCAAAGTACAGAGTTACTATTGACTGTGGCATAAAGATGATCAAATTTGCGCCGATAGGAGCTGAACCATTCACAGTAGCAAGTGCAGGTATATCCTTACCTCTTCGGATAATCTCTTGTATGAAGGCTTGTAAATTACTACAGAAGGGGTGTCAAGGATATTTAGCATCTGTGTTAACTATTGACCCGCTTGTTCGTGAATTAAAAGATACAGATGTTGTTTGTGAGTTTCCAGAGGTATTTCCTGATGATGTAACAGGCTTACCCCCAGATAGAGAGATCGAATTTGTAATTGATGTTGTGACAGGAACTCATCCGATCTCAAAAGCTCCTTATCGATTAGCTCCTACAGAAATGAAAGAATTGAAAGAACAGTTACAGGAGTTGCTTGATAAAGGGTTTATTAGACCGAGCTTTTCACCGTGGGGTGCACCTGTTTTATTTGTGAAGAAGAAAGACGGTACCCTCCGTCTATGTATTGATTATCGGGAGTTGAACAAAGTGACAATCAAAAATAAGTATCCACTCCCCAGAATTGATGATTTGTTTGATCAATTACAAGGAGCTGCCATCTTTTCGAAGATTGATTTACGATCAGGCTATCATCAATTAAAAGTTAAATCAGATGATATCTCAAAGACTGCCTTCCGAACCAGGTACGGGCATTATGAATTTCTTGTAATGCCATTTGGACTAACGAATGCACCAGCTGCTTTTATGGATTTAATGAACAGAATTTTCAAGCCATTTCTAGACAAGTTCGTGATTGTATTTATAGATGATATTCTCGTCTACTCACGAACTACAGAGGAGCATCGAGAACATCTGCAATTAGTTTTGCAAACTTTGAAAGATAAACAGTTATATGCCAAATGGAAGAAATGCGAATTTTGGCTTGAACAAGTATCATTCTTGGGTCATATCATTTCAAAAGAAGGCATATCCGTGGATCCAAGCAAGATTGAAGCTGTTAATAACTGGCTACGACCAACTACTGTTACTGAGGTACGTAGTTTTCTTGGGTTAGCTGGTTATTACCGTCGGTTTATAGCGGGATTTTCTAAGATAGCATTGCCTTTGACTGCTTTAACACGAAAGAATGTGAAATTTGAATGGAACGAAGCATGTGATCGTAGTTTCCAAAATTTAAAGACAAAATTGACATCAGCACCAGTCCTTGCTATTCCAGAAGGATCAGGAAATTTTGTGGTATACAGTGATGCTTCGAAACAAGGTTTAGGAGCAGTTTTAATGCAACATGGGAAGGTGATTGCTTATGCCTCAAGACAATTGAAAGAATATGAAAAGAATTATCCCACACATGATTTAGAATTGGCAGCAGTGGTATTTGCGTTGAAAATATGGCGCCATTATCTTTATGGTGAACGGTGTGAAATTTACACTGACAACAAGAGTTTGAAATATTTATTCAAGCAAAAAGAATTGAATATGCTTCAACGACGTTGGTTGGAATTAGTGAAAGATTATGATTGTGTTATTAACTATCATCCAGGTAAAGCCAATGTTGTTGCAGATGCATTAAGTCGAAAGTCCAGTTCTATTGCTACAATGCAAGTACAAGAACAAATTTTATGGGATTTACAGAATATGAAGATTGATGTTATGCCAAAGGGAACTGCAATCCAATTATCATCTGTCATGGTTCGACTAACACTCGCAGATAGAATCAGGGCTGAATAAAGTGTAGACAATGAATTACAACAACTGAGGCAGCGAGATGAAGAAAAAGGCAATTTGAACTTTGAATTGAATGGTGGAATGTGGACATATCGAGGTAGATTGTGTGTGCCAAAACAAGGAACAATCAGAAATGACATTCTTATTGATGCGCATGCTACACCCTACTCGATCCATACAGGAGGCACGAAAATGTACAAAGATTTGAAACCATTATTTTGGTGGCCTGGTATGAAAAAGGACATTGCTCAATTTGTTGCACAATGTCTAACTTGTCAACAGGTCAAGATTGAACATCAAAGACCAGCAGGGCTCCTGAAACCGCTACCCATTCCTGAGTGGAAATGAGAACATATCACAATGGATTTCATCCTTGATTTGCCAAGAACACAAAGAGGATTCAATGCTATATGGGTTATTGTGGATCGACTTACGAAATCAGCTCACTTTCTTCCGGTGAAGACCACATACACGATGAATCAATATGCTGAAGAATACATCAAGGAGATAGTGAGGCTTCATGGCATCCCAGTGTCCATTGTATCTGATAGAGATCCCAAATTTACGTTTGCATTTTTGAAGAGTTTACATCATTCTATGGGAACTCGATTGGCATTCAGTACAGCATTTCACCCTCAAACAGATGGACAATCAGAACGAGTAAATCAAATCTTAGAAGATATGTTGAGGGCATGTACTATTGATTTTCCTGGCAGTTGGGACAGTAAACTACCGTTGGCTGAATTTACCTACAACAATAGCTATCAGTCAAGCATTGGAATGGCACCATATACTGCATTATATGGTAGAAAATGTCGATCTCCAGTACATTGGGATGAAGTCGGAGAAAGAAAGTTATTAGGCCCTGAATTGGTACAACAGACAGCCGAATTGGTGACCAAGATCAGAGAAAGAATGCACACTGCCCAGAGTCTACAGAAAAGCTATGCTGATGTGCGACGTCGACGATTGGAATTTCAGGTTGGTGACCATGTATTTGTAAAGATATCACCATTGAAGGGCATATTACGTTTTGGTAAGAAAGGAAAATTGAGTCCAAGATATATTGGTCCATTTGAAATCTTGGAAAGAATAGGAGACAGAGCCTACCGAGTTGCTTTACCACCAAACTTGTCAAACGTTCATAATGTTTTTCACGTTTCCATGCTACGAAAGTATTTAGCTAATCCTTCTCATGTTCTTCATTATGAACCGTTGGAGCTTGCATCGAATCTCTCATATGAAGAACGACCGGTACAAATCCTCGATAGGAAATCAAAAGTGTTACGAGGCAAGGAAATACCCTTAGTGAAACTGTTATGGCGTAATCATACAATTGAAGAAGCAACTTGGGAGCGAGAAGACGAGATCCAACAGAGATATCCTGAACTATATGGTATGTCAAATTTCGAGGACGAAATTCTTTGAAGGAGGGGAGAATTGTAATGCCCGGTTACTCGTACAAATGATTAGTAATACGTTTATGTCATTATAGATAGTTATTTAGCTCATTATGTTTTACATATTGATTGAGGTATCAATATTGAGATTGAACATGACTTTTATATTGTTCATGGTGTATTGAGAATGAAAATATGTCTAACTAGTTATAGTAAGATGTGTAGGTAGAAGTAGTGTTATGAAGTTGATAGGAAATGAGATGAAATTATGGTAGTTTTTACAAGTTTTAGCATAATGATTGGAATATTGATCCAAATTGAGTGAGGTCATAACCATTAGAAAGCTAAGATATAATGCAACAACTTTCATGTTTTGGGTTTTGTCCAAATCATTGTGGAAGACAAGCCAAAAGTGCCCCGAAGTGTGTCGTGTATACCGTCATTCCCTCACTGACACATGTTAGGAGAATGAGCATAACGTTTTACTCAGACCTCCAAATGACCTGAAACCCAATGGAGATTCAAGCCAAGACATAGGGCTACAACTTTCATGTTTACCACTTTTTCAGATTATGAACGGAAGCGCCATTTCTGGAGCGATCTTTTAGGTGACTGTGCGCAGAGCGGCGCCCGAGCGGTACTTAATGACCGCCCGAGCGCCACTTGTTCTGCATTTTTGTTGCGGACAGAAAGTTCCATGCTCGAGCGGTAATTTATGACCGCCCGAGCGCCGCCTTGCATATAAGATGATAAGTTTCGACTTTCTAAGCCATTTTATCAGCTCTCCACTTCTATACCAGCAACAAACTCGAGAGAAATCTATAGAAATCTTCCTCCAAAGCTTTCTTCTTCATTCCTTTCAAAGTTTTGAAGTTAGAACTTTGTTCCCCATCTCTTCTAGTTTATACAATAGTGACTGAATTATTGGTATATTTGACAGTATAGGAGCGAGAAACACCATCTCAAACCAGTGTTCTTAAGCTTGGACAGTAAGTTGGCATGTTCTTGAAGTAATACATGAGTAATATTATGATTTCAAATACTTCCCATTGATTATTGCTATATGTACATTGTTAGTATCTTATTGATGAAAATATAGCACCATATTCCATTGTTATGTATTAAATATGTAAGAAACTCATGAATATTGATGATGGGTGCTATGTTATGAACATGAACATGAACATGAAAAGAAAAGGACTGATTTTTACATGATATAGAGCTTGTTGACATCATGGGTGGTTTTAAGTCCACCAAAGCTATTGGCCAATATATGTTCATGGGGCGTGGGGTTGCCAAAGGTTGCTCCCTGACGTCCAACACAGTAGTAGCTATATAATAAAGCAAGCACGGTAGTACAGGTCAACTAATGAGGCTCAAGTACAAAAATGAACATGAATATATGATATGATATGACATGGTTTAAAGATTCATTGTTGTCACGACTTGATATGTATGTTCCTTCGACGCATATTGTTACGTACAAGTGCCAACTTATTGAGTTTTATAAACTCACGTAGCTCATGTATTACAGGATCAGGTAGTGAAGATGCATAGGATGCCGGTTCGCCAATGGATGCTTGTGACGTGCCTCACCTCGACAAGAACCGGGACTTATTATTGTATAGCTTCCGCATATGTAGTATAATGAGTGTAATGTTAAGGTTTAAACAAGTTCCATATTATGTTTATGATGATACAAAGTATGCATGTATATGAGAATATGTATTTGTATAACAATATAGTGCATGGTTGTGTATGAAAAATATAGTTGATGTTGTTGTATATATGGTATTGCTTGAGTTTTGGTTTAAATAAAATATAGGGACATCATGCCAAAATTTTTATAAACCGTCAAAGTGATGCCCCTTGTTAGATTTGCGTCATACTACAGTTATATCAGTCAAACCCTATTTTGATTATAGTAATTATGATAAGCATAGAGTAAGGGTGTGACATTTAGTCCCTTCTCCGATCATCTTACTGCTGATCAAGAATCGGTTCTGATTCATTCTCAGTTAATACAGTTTACCAATCAAATCAGATAATCAGGTAAACATGTAATAATAAAAGCAGTAATAATGCTAGCACACAAAAGCAGGAAAGAAAACTCAATCTACCCCGCTCACTAGCTTCTATTTCAGTCTACAGAACCTACAGTTCTAGACCTAACGCTCTGTTCTAGTTCAATCTCAGGCACCTAGTGCTCTGATACCACCTGCTGTGGGGACCCGAACGCTAATTCATTTCTTAATCATTCTTTGGGAATAATCCAATCCAATTAAGATAAACAGGGTCTAAATTTTTTTTTTAAAATGCGGAACGTAATGGAATCAACCTAGTATACACATCAGTATAAAAGTACAAGTGTTGTACTGCATACAACAAATGAAACTAGGGTTCAACTACTATATATCGAGTGCTGAAACCTAACTACTTCTGATCCGGATCACCACGCTAACTTGTCCTTTCTCTCATCCTCTTCTTGACCATGATCCTGTTCCACTTGTTGTCATGCACACATACAAACAAGACAACAGCCGGATAACTCCGGTGAGAATATAATCCCAGTATAAACAATATATACATGCAATGCATAAAATCATATACAAAAGCATAAACCATGTATCACCGAACATAAGTCATAATGTATGACACATTAGTGAATACAGATAAAACTCTTTGACTCGTCATCTCAGACTCGACTCATTTCTAATCTAGGGATCCCGGTTCCTAGATATTACAATATACCGAATTTCCGCGATAGGAATCGATCCATTCCTACGCAACATCGATATAAATCAAATGTGGGGCCCCGGGTCCGGTATCTAATACTAATAATTATAATTGTCACACACCAAATGATTGAGTAAAATACATAATTTGTTGTTCACAAACTTACATAAACATCGTCAAAATAATTTAATTGTCTCAAATGTTTGAAATATAAATTTTCAACATGCCAACATGGAGTAGTGAACCAAAGAAATCCAAACATCATCACATAGCTCCTAAGACCCGAGAATCCCACTCTAACTCGTATCTCCTCGCCTTGAGCTGGACTCTGGCATCCCACGCCTCGCCTCACCTACCGTCAAGCACATGAAAACAAGAGGTACCGGACATGCCGGTGAGTATAAACCCAGTATGATACAATCAATCACAAATGAGAGTTAAATTTTCAAATATTTAAACCCAGTATGGCACATCTATCTCTCTGACTCTTAACTGATGATATCCGGATCTT
>NW_027355744.1:0-655 GCF_012295235.1 Primulina huaijiensis
TTTTTGCATCTGTAAATGCATATGGTATTTGATTTGCTATTCTTTATAAGTGCACAATTTGTTGTACATCTTTTTCACATTGTTGTGTTCTTGGATCCAGATGTAACAATGATGATACATACCATGTAATTTCCTTTTCGGTATGTTTCTGGTCTCCCCCTAACATTGGGAAGATTTCCTCATTAAAATGACAATCAGCAAAACGTGCTGTGAACACGTCGCCTGTCTGAGGTTCAAGATATTGAATGATTGACGGACTATCATAACCGATATAAATTCCAATTTTTCTTTGAGGTCCCATTTTCTTTCGTTGCGGTGGTGCAATAGGCACATACACCATACATCCAAAAATTCTCATATGAGAAATGTCTGGTTCTTTACCAAATGCAAGCTGCAATGGGGAGTATTTATGATATGCACTTGGTCTGATGCGAATTAATGCAGCGGCATGTAAAATTGCATGTCCCCATATAGAAATAGGAAGCTTTGTTTTCATAATCATTGGTCTAGCAATCATTTGCAGACGTTTAATTAATTATTCAGCCAATCCATTCTGTGTATGTACATGATCAACAGGATGCTCAACAATGATTCCCAGAGACATACAATCATCATTAAAAGTCTGGGAAGTAAATTCACCAGCATTATCAAGTCT
>NW_027355745.1:0-1589 GCF_012295235.1 Primulina huaijiensis
CTTCTACTCATCACATATGAATTTTTACGCATAAATATCAACACAGCGCATAATATGACGAGATCGATACAGGAATGAAAGAATATACGTGCCTTTTGATAATGAAAAATACCAAAACGACGATACCGACGCGGGGAAAGATGCGAGGTTGATCCGGGACGAACGTGGCTCAATTTTTCTTGAAACAAACTCATGAAAATCGGCTTGAAATAGAAAGAGGAGTGGGCGGCTGCTCATGGGAAGGAGAACCCTAGGTTTTCTTTCTTTTAAATAGTATGAATGAATAGATGTGTATGTGTGTGTATTGTGGGATATATGTGTGTGTGTCGTGTATATTAATATAATAAAGGGGGAATATTGTTTAATTAGGAGTTAATAAGGCTAATTAAAAGTTGCTAATAACAATGCAAATAAAAAGCTAATAGAAAAATCTTAGTCAAAGACTAACTACACTAAAATCCCTTGATTTAAAAAAATGATATGCATCAGTGCTAGACTTTAAAAGTTTTAAGATTCTAAAATCAATTAACGAGACTATTAAAATATTAAACTGAATAAATTATTTAAAAATACCACATCTTCAACTTAAAATAAATAACACATTTTAAATTGCCAAAATCGTCATCGGTCTCTTCCTCGATCCCGCATCGAATAATCGTCTGAAACATGAAACTCGAAAAAATATTTTAACGTGCATCACATAAACATGAATAATTTAAAATAATGTATTTAAATAAATCATGCACTACTAGGACTCGCTTTAAAATTAATTACATGATTAAATAAATGCATGGGTTATACGTGTACTGAATTTTGGCACTACAGTTCCTCCCCTATATAAATTTCGTCCTCGAAATTAAGTCTTACCAAACAACTCCGGGTAGCGAAGTCTCATATCTGCCTCTGACTCCCAAGTGTCCTCTTCCACTGATTGGTTTAGCCACCGGACTTTGACTAGCTTAGTTACCTTGTTCGTCTGCGCTCCTGTCTGTCTAGGATTTGGACGGGTCTTTTCTCATATGACATATCTGGAGCCAACTTCAACGGCTCAGAACGCAAAACGTGCGAAGGATTTGCTAGGTACTTCCTCAGCATCGAGGCGTGGAACACATTGTGTACACCGGCCAAATTCGGCGTTAAGGCTACACGATAAGCTAGTGTCCCCCAACCCTGTCAAGAATCTCGAATTGTCCAAAAAACCTCGAACTAAGCTTGCCTCTCTTCCCAAATCTCATAACACCCTTCATGGGTGCTATCTTCACGAAAACGTGATCACCTACGGCAACCTCTAGATCGTTTCTCCTCTTGTCAGCATAACTCTTTTGGCAACTTTGGGCGGTCTTCATCCTGTCTCGGATCTTGACCACCACATCCGCAGTCTGATGAAATATTTCTGGACCAATTTCTGCTCTTTCACCGACTTCATCCCAATGAATCGGCGATCTGCACTTCCTTCCATACAATTCTTCTTATGGAGCCATACCTATATATATGCTTGAAACTGTTGCTGTAAGTAAATTCCACTAGAGGTATCTTCAATTCCAAATTCCCATGGAAATCGATCATACAGGCTCGCAATAAATCCTCCA
>NW_027355746.1:0-380 GCF_012295235.1 Primulina huaijiensis
ATGCCAAAAGTCAATATTTGAACAGAAAATTATTATTATTAAAATGAAAATGACATAAATTAAAACACATATATATAGCGTAGTTGTGATTGTGGCTCACATCTTCCTCTGATTTTACGTTCAGTAACGGCTTCAACGCCTTCTATGAGTCGAGGATATGCTTCCCATCCAATTTTCTTATAAATTGGCAAACAGGGTCTTTTAACGTCAGATTCTCGAGACGAAATTGTATATATATATTTACTTATCTAAACAGATATGCGTTACTACAGTAGGATCTTTATAAGGCTGATTCCACCGTCCATATTGGTATTCCTCGTGTTGAAATTGCCACATTAGTTTAAGAAGTTCATTTTGCACGTACCCACTAGAATGCGTAT
>NW_027355747.1:0-318 GCF_012295235.1 Primulina huaijiensis
GGGCAAGATATTCCCTGCAATTACGCCTCCAATGTCCAGGCTTCTGGCAGTGATGACAAATATCAACAGTCTTGTCAGCCTTGACTGGTGTGGTTGCACAACGGGACTCGGAGCTTGCCTCTTCAAGGGCACATTCTTCTTGGGACGTTGGAAAGAACGCTTCTTTCCTTTCCCAGATGGACCAGTCTTCGAACCAGATGAAGAGCCCACATAAAGAACCGGCTTCTCTTTCTTGATGGTGGACTCAAAGGTCACAAGCATGTTCATAACCTTCTCAAGGGTCGGCCCCATCTTGTTCATATTGAAATTCACCACAAA
>NW_027355748.1:0-15824 GCF_012295235.1 Primulina huaijiensis
ACAATAAAAAGTAATACTATTAACATAAAAAGTAATACTTTTTCACGAATGACCCAAATAAGAGATCCGTCTCACAAAATACGACCCGTGAGATCGTCTCACACAAGTTTTTGCCTTATTTGCATCATAGCATGGAGATATTCTATTTTCAAGAACGATTAATGAATCATTTCTGTAATTTTACAAATCAATTAATTAATATTTATAATAATGAATAAATCGAACTAAGATTTGATGGAATTTACATATAATTAAAAATAAAAAAATTTAATTTAAATAATGTTCATAATTAAAAGATTAAATCTTCTAATTATTACAATGAGGGTGCATGGAGCGACTAATATGGGGCCACTCCCTAGTAATGGAAAATTATAGAGATTATCTAAATACTTAACTTTTAGGTTTTTCTTACAATGAATGTGGTCAATGAAAGACAAAATAATGTAAACCTAATTAATAACAATTAGAGACGAAGAAAAAAAATGATTGCAAGACTCCATTTTCATTGTTTCTCTCAAAATATATTAATGCTGCAATTATTTTTATACGTACGTTTTCTTCATATATATATACTAGCATCTTAAATAAATGGGAAGGCTATTTAATTTATTAAATTCAAAGATTCTAAATCCATGCGCATGACCAAGAAATATATGCATAAGTTTGAATCAATTTAACGTCGATGTTGACCAAGAAAATATACGCATTTGGATGGATGGATGGATTTCAAAGAAAGATATTTGGAATCCAATATATAAGTCCGTCTAATTTGCTTGGTTGTTGCTGAAATACCTGGATTCGGAATCCATCCATTTATACTTTGAATGAACTAATTTTTTTTATATTTCGTTACATTCCCAAAAAAAAAAAAATTATGACGAAGAAGGGTTTTTGAATTGAAGAGCTGATTTTAACCTTTCCAAAATTTAATTTGTAGAAGTCATACGTATGTATGTATAGCACATTAGCACTTCTATTTTCAATATAAATGGTTATGGTAACATGTGAAAAAGTTGATGAGAACCATAAGCATAACTAGGGTTTAGGGTTGGTTTTGAACTGTTTTTGAAGACTGGAATTTAAGAATTGTTCAAAATTGTTGCTAGCATTTCGTTTTTGGAAATTTTCAAAATTAATCCATAAATTTTGTATGCAATTCACCCAAAAATACTTATAATTAATTAATATCCGCTATTATATATAGACAAAAATTTGTGTGAAACGGTCTCACTGGTCGTATTTTGTGAGACATATATCTTATTTGGGTCATCCATGAAAAAATATTACTTTTTATTGTGAATATCAGTAGGGTTGACTCGTCTCACAGATAAAGATTCGTGAGGCTGTCTCACAAGAGACCTACTCATATATAATGGAGGTTTATAAATTAAATTTATTTTTATATCATGCACATATATGATTCATTTTGAGTCATTAATGTGTTAGCATTAAATATATGGGAAATAAAATTTTAAATTCATCGACTTGTGCCATTTTAAGTTTTGGTCTACTAACCATTCATATTTTGGTTTTTATGCAATAACTAATTAAATTTTTTGGGGTTTTTAGTCTTATTTCGTCGTAATATGGATGTGACACGGGAAAATACTAATATGGTGCCGAAAATTATTGACATGACGTCGAAAATGTCAAACGCCACATTAAAATTAAAACGAAATAATGAACCCAAACTAAAATGAGAAAAGTCACTAGACACATAAAGTTATTTTCCATCATACATTATTAATTGTATCCTTTCAGATAAAATACTTTGTATAATGAGGCTAAAATTTTTGGAGCTAATATTCTCATATCAGCCTCATTAATTATTTACTTAATTTCTACTTATGGTATGCTTTATTTCTGCCTGCAATTTTACTTCCCTTTCTATTTTTCACTCCATTTTTTTTATTTTTTTTTTCCTCCCCATTTCCACGAGTTTATATGTAATCTCTCTCTGATAACTCTACCCGAAGAAGAAAATTTCTGTGTCTTTTTTAATAGAAAAAAAAATAACATAATGGTTTTTTTAGATTATTTTTGTTAATGGTTTTTCTCCAACAACGAGAAAAAATAAATAATATACCGAATCAGGGTTTATTTCATCCTACACATGTGAACATTGTCCCCATGATAGGATAGATGACCAAGATTTGCCCATGCATATATAGGATCAACTTTTTTTATGGAAATTATATGTGTGGTAAGATCTTACCCGTTGAAATGAACTGAGGGTAGTGTCCACATAAGTAAGATCTCATCTACCCCGAATCGGGTGTGAAAATATTATCCAAAATTAAAATTCGTGTATATTAAAAAAAAATAATAAATTTGCAATGAAGTTGATACGGGTGGCGAATTAAATGCGCTGCCGACTCTAGTTGTAACTGCACTATCAAGTTGTACATTATGCTTCATATTTCGTTTTCACTCTGACAAGAACCAACCAGCACCTCTTGTTCCGAGTCAGAAAACAAGCGACTTCCCAACAAAACACAGCAAGACAAATTGTCCAAACATCCGACCAATGAAACTCTTGACTAATTTTTTTTTTTAACAAAAAAAATTTTAGTAAATAATTTTTAACCCCGTCCGCAATACCATTTTTTGAAAAACTTTATAATAACTATTGGAAATGTTTAGCATATACATTAAATTTGAAATTTATTTGAATTTAATACATTCAAATAAATAAAAAAATTTGAAATTTATCGATCCAAATGTATATTAAGATATTAGAAAGTTTAATTTGATTGTGATTCAGACATGTGATAGAAGAAAAATCTTTAGTAAGTTGGGCTCAAGCCCAACACAGGCAATAATGGTTACATAAAGTGTGGGCCCAATCTGACACGATTATATTGTTTCTATCCATTTAAACCGTGCTTGGGATGAGAAATCACGTGTTTTTTAAAAATAAAAATAATTGTGTTATACTAAAGTTATCCATAAGGATAAGGAAGAAATGGGAATTAATATGAGAATTTAATTAATGTTATATATATATATATATATATATTTGAAATTTATTTCACTAAATATTTTATAGGCTTTCACATGCAATTATCTATTCAGTGCAGTCTTTGAGTGGGCCGAGCTGATCCTTTCCATATAGTAATGGTTGGGCCTTTGATAATCCAACAGTGATTTTCACCAAATTAAAGCCCATAAATTTGGTGAACGTGTAGAACTAAAGTAATGGCAAAGTTTAACGTGAAACACAATTCCGAGTATGTATAGGCCATGATTGAATCACAATTTATTGGTGGGGAAGCTCGTTCTTCCTCACGATTATTACTGCAAAATTAAAGCTTGAATACCTGGATTACACACAAAAGTAACTATAAATTTTCATTAAAACCCAAACCCAAACTTGGGTTTGTGGTAAGCCCCTGTATGTATTTGCATTCTCTGAGTTACGAAAAATAGTTCTGCAGTTCTAAGGCCCACATTTCTTTTCTCATATGAAAATCAATACAAAATTTGAAAATATTATATCAATATATTATATTTGAGTATTGAGTATTTCAAATCAAGTACGAATATATGATTTTTTAGTATCCAAATATGTATAACAAATATGAATATTAATGACACATCTTTTATCGGATGAAAATCGGTACAAAACGTTGAAAATGTGGTACTGATATATGATATTTAAGTATCCAAACAAGTGTAACAAGTGTTGATGTTAATAAAGTTGTTTCTATTTTATACTCAAAATCTTATCTTTTCTACTAAATTTAAAACAGTAAATACCCAAATATTATATACTAGTACCATGATTTTAATGTTTTGTATCGATTTTCATCCGTGAAAATATATGTGAGCTCAGGACTGTAGAATTTTTTTTGTGTGAATCAGAGACTGCGAAAATATATTTTTCCTGACTAGATTGAACACAAATTCGTGTGTGGATGATAAATAAAGAAATTTGACTACAAATTTTATAGTAATAATCAAGAAACACAATCAATATAATTAGGGTTTGACATTCCACATAATGACCCTTTTTGTTTCTTGATTTGTAAGAAAAATTTATTGGGAATCCCCACCACCATTCCTTTTCTTTTCTCCCACATTAAATTACAATATAAACTAATTCAACCATTCTCCTAATCAATTCCTTAATATAAGTCTCTTATAATAATCCTTAATAATATATTAGCTCAAGTTGTCAACTCTTCAAAATTTCTCAATCCCCACTAAAATATTTGCCCAATTTCTCCCTTCATTTCTCCTTATTTCATTGCTCCATGCCTCCTCAAATTCTTCTACTCTACCATTGTTTTCTCCATAATCATGAAAATCCCACGTCAAATCTATTCATTTCTTTGGCTTTGTCTACTACTAATGTTTTTTCATGAATTTTACAACCTCAAACACCTAAAAAACAACTACATTAACACATCATCTTTAGGGCATTACCATATTTTGATCAATCATAGAAAAGCATTGGCTAGCAACTTTGATTTCACCCCATTTCTCAAGAACCGCCACCGCCACCACCACCACAAAGATCTTCCACAGGGTTTTCACACACAGCCGGCCCAGCCAGGTGGAAGAGATATTGATCCACGTTATGGCTCTGAAAAACGTCTTGTTCCTACTGGTCCGAACCCGTTGCACCATTAGTTGACAGAACAAAATTGCTAGGTGAAATGTGATTTTTTGTTGTTTTAATTTTTAGTTATGCGTAAGCAGAGATCTAGTTAAGTTTGATTGATGTGCATTGTATGATAAGAAAATTAAGATATATATATTATTATATTTTACCTATATATATGTTCATTCGACTTTATTATTATTATTCTTCTAAACATGTGATGAATAATCGTGTTTCTTGATCACTTTTTTAGACTTGATCAAATTTCAAGAAACATGAGTACCTGCAACGGCACGGCGAGGACGAAAATTTGTTTATAATCATATAAAATAATGATTGGTTTGTCAAAATATATATTGGATTTTTAATGATTACTTTGTGGAAAATATTATATATAGCATATTCGCTTATGATATTGATTCATTAATTAATTTGAAAGAACCAAATATATTTAACAAGATTTTAATTTTTACATGATTTTCCCATTTAAGAACACTTGATATTTACGCCTTAAAAGAATGTTTATTATTATTGGTTATAACAAAAAGGTGGAGAAAATGAAAGCTAGCAATTTAAACCGTGAAATTAACAAGATTTTACAGCATCTAGAGAATATAACATCACTAGTTTATATATGCTCCTAAAGAAATATATTTATGTAAAAAAAAAAATGATTTTCTATTATTAAAATATATTCATTTCTAAATTTTTTTGTCAAATAATTAAATAATCCTATTGCATATACAATATTTTTGCTCTTTTAATTTGATGATACGTGTAACCCTTCTGAGTCCCAGATTGCATATAAAATTGCGATTTCAATGGACAAAAAAAATTGAAATATATATTATTTATGCTATTTTGACCTTTAATTTGTGTCCCACAAGTTTTTGTTTGTGTATTTGTTTCTTTTTTATCCCATTGAACAAGAAAATGTTTATTCACTGATACAAGGGGCCAGTTCTGGTCTGCAGCGTTTTCATGAATCTATGATAATATATTTCGTACATAGTAATCTTGGCAGGCATATCACATTCGCAAATTCTCCAATCCCAGTCTATGTACATCGGATTGTACACACTATATATATATATTTACATATAATGGTGACATTTATTTTTATTTTTTTACGTTGAAAAAAATATGAAACTCACATATCATAATAAATGTCAACCATTAATGAATGCATCTTTGGGGTATATGTGTTCTGCAATAATATCGTAGTTTTTGATAATACAATCGATTGGTTTTCAAAATCAATAATATTTTTTTTAACGAGCGGTGTATTTATGCATTTTATAGATTGGGCTAGAAAACATTGTAATTCATGTGTTTCGAGGTCTCAACGAAATATATTCCATTCTTTATTTACCGATGAATTCAATCATGAAAAAGGAATATATTTTTAATGTTATGTAATTTTTTTAGAAGATATCATGTAATTTTTTAAGGGGGCTATTATGTAATTTTTTTTGGTGGAACATTATTATGTAATTTCACTAATTCACTCAACGTGAAAGTTGAATAAAAACTATATTGACAATAGTGAAATCCAAGCCCAAGATATAACGACTATGAGTTGTAGATTGATTCAACATGAACCTCAGCTCATATTTATACATCATTATTGGTCATGGGTCGTAAGTTATTCCAGCATGAGTCGTAGTCCATACACATGCATCGTCACTTATAGAATATTTCACCCCTGGAAAGTGGTTTCTTTCGCCTCCCTCAACCCTCTAGGAATCTAGGTATTTAAGCCTATAGGTCATGTGTTCGAGTGTTAGGAGAGGCTAAAGAAACCATTTTTCATATGTGAATATTCTATGAGTGACGATGCATGAGTATGAGCTACGACTCATGTTGGACAACCTATGGACCAACCAATAGTGGTGCATGGGTATGTGTTAAAGGCTCCTGTTGGGTCAGTCTATGATCCATGGTTTGCTACATCTTTTTTTGTAGAGCGTCTTTTTTTTTTGTAACGACCATGGGCTATTTTGATTTTGGTTTCCCTCTGAGGCATTCTCCCGTAAATATTCTCCCTCTGGGGCATTAGCTCAATTGGTATCAACACTCTAGAAATCTAGGTACTTAAGCCTAGAGATCATGAGTTCGAGTGTTGAGGATGGCTAAATGAACCCAATTTTCAGGGATGTGGATATTTTATGAGTGATGGTGTATAAGAAAGCTGGTGGGGGAGAAGACCCCAAAGAGAGTTCGTTTACAGGAGAGGACTCTAGAGAGAGCTCAAGGCTTAAGTATCTAGATTCCTAGAGTGTTGGTATCAATTAATCTACGATCCATGCTGGACCAACCTACGACTCATGACCAATAGTCATGCACGTGTATGAGTTAGTCTAATGTTGGATCAACCTACGACCCACATTCATTACACAAGAATACCTACAACTCACGCTCACCACGCTTTAACCTATTTTCAACTCATCCCTGTAAATGTTCGAGCCTATTCTAATCAATTGAATCTATTTAGAGCCCAAAGCACCGACTAGGCTACAATTATTGCGAAATTTATGTTAAGAGTCTCAACCCTTCTAAAATTCAGCACAAGAATATTTTCGTTTGCCCCCTGAGCTTCTACAGATTAACAACATACCCCCTCCATATTTTTTGTTTCGATTGTCCAACTTGTCGGCTATATTTTCAGCGTCAATTAGAATTTTGCCTCCGAAGGTCAATGCTTCGTATAGCATGATATTGGCTGCATGGCGTATGAATTATATATAACCATCACAATAATTGATAAATCAATGTTAATCCATTCGCTTAATTGTTCGAATATAATGTTGGGTTAAGCAATGCATTGAGATGAATGAATCTATTGAGAAGTTATCATAATAGACTGCGTCAAGCTATCGATATTGTTGTATGATCTGGTTGGCTGCATGAACCGTAAAATAGTATAGAGACATGAAGAGAGTCATGCATATTAAGAGGCAAGAGAGTCACCAGACTCACACTCATTTTTCTTGAGATCCATAATTTTGAAAGAAAAAAAAAACATATTATATAGTAGTATATTGACTTAATATAAATTTTGTTAGGATCGGTTTGGGGGAAAATAGTTGAGCTACAATAGCTCGATTCTTGAAATATTGAACACCGATGAACTAAATCTAGTTTGATATGAAATCAAGCGGAAAACACTCGAAATAATCATTCGTAGAAACCGATTATATATTTTTTAAAGCATTTAAAATTTATGCAAGTTGAATGTGTAAAAATATTTTAGTTGAAGCATTTTATCAAACACTTGCGTGCAATATTTTGGTATTTGAAGAACACATAAAATGTTTCAAACAATGCATCTTCAAAACAATGGAAATGATAAGTAAATGCAATAAACAAATAGACACGAATTTGTTTATGGATGTTCGGAGATTTCAAATGCTGCTACATCACCCCTTCTTCCCCTTGGGAAGGATATTCACTAGAAGACTTTGATTTATGCGACTCTTTGTACAAACCCACTCAGCTAGGACTTACCCACTGCCTAAACTGAACTCCTAGCACTCAAGATTGTAGGCGGCACCTCACAATCAGCATATTGTTTAATGTCTCATATGCAAAGACTACATACACAAGTTTATTGTCTTTGTGCAAGACTCACTCAACTAAACTTTGATGTTCAACTCTCTTGTATATGTGTAAGTAATTGTGTGTGAGGAATTTATCATTTACAGTGTACATCTCAAATGTATCCTCACACAAAGGCTTGTGCTCTCAACTAACTGATTTCTTCATGCTACCTGCCCATGCTTTGAATCTCCTTCAAAAGCTCTTGTTTGATCTTCAAGATGATGTATTTATAAGCTCCAACAATGATATATACGTTAGACACAAGAATATGATCGTTTGAAAACTTTCTGTACTGTTTCTGATTGCAACGGTCAAATTCGTCTTGCTGGGCATTTTCCCGACTGGTCAACTCTGGTCAACTTTGGTTCGGTTCAACTGGTCTTCAGCTGGTTTGGTTAAGTTCCAGCTGGTTCAGTTCAACTGGTCTTGTTCAATTGGTCTTCAGCTGGTCTGGTTCGGTTCAGTTCAGTTTCAGCTGGTGTGCTGAAATCAGCCTAGCTGATTAAAGTTTGTGCAGAACCAGTAGTTTCATCGTCATTTATCAGCCTCTTAAGCTTCGATTCAGACTTTGACTTCTGAATATGATTTGTAGATCTTTGTCTTATATTTGCAACGCATACTGAATCGATTCATTTCAATAGATAAGATGAGAGATATGACCAAAATACCATAACAGCTCAAACCCAATTGATTGCGGTTTTCGTGTGATCAGTTCGGTAATTCAGCGATCAGTTAGACCATGATAACATCCGATTTTTCCCAACTGACGTGAAATACGACTTGTTTTAAAATGAGTTTTCTGATCAGTTTAGTTGGCAGATTGTCATTTGGATCATCCAGCTGGGAGATATCATCAAAACACAGAAGTTCGCCAGAAATTCAGTTTGTGCAGAATTCAGTTTCAGCTTGCTTCTTGTGTTAACAACTTCACACTTGAGTAAATATGTTAGAAATACAATAACAAGTTTTGTTAACATCAAAATCAATATTGCGAACTTGAAAAGTTCCAACAAATAAGCTGTCATCCTCTTCTTCATTATAAATGGCTCACATAACAGAGAATAGCTAAAACTCGTTCCTATTTCATAAATTCCTCATTTCGTTTCTTATTTTTTTAATAACAACGTCGACAATAGGGTTTTTCATCTCGTTCAACAATTGTGAATCCCGGTTTTGAAGTTTTGCTTATTCTCCAAAAGGTCTTCTGAACCTGTGGTGATTGTTGAGTTTCTTCATTTCCATGCGGGTCTCTTTTCTTCTTTCAAAACAGATGTTGAAATTTTCATAGATATGGTATATTGATAAGAGAAATGTTGGTAATTATCAGTGCTTAATTTATTGAGTTGTTTCTTCTCCGAAGAATGGATGAAGTATGCCTAATTTTCGTAAAGTATGAAATAATATTCTAGATTTCCAATAAAGACAAAGTGTCCCTATTTTTTTATTTATTAAATTTTTTTATTGAATTCTTAGGTTAATCATGCATCTTAAGTACATATCCAGGTCTCAATAAAAGAGGAAAAAAGCAATAGATTGAAGAAATAATTCCAAGTCAAGTTGGAGAAATCAATAAGTACTTTGTTTCTGTGAGACCCCAAGAATAAAATAGTATTGATGACATTTTTGTAAATAAGTTAAAAAATAATGAATTAATTTTAAGCGTAAAATGATAATTAGTGACTTATTTTTGTCATATGAAGTCCAAATGATTTGAGATTTGGATATAACATAGAAAACTCAAAGATATAGAAGTTTCATGTTTTGAGTTTTGGAAAATTTGATCGTTTGACTGGTCCAAAGAGATATACCGACGTTAAAATGTTAAATAGTATAAATTATATTATATTATTTTATTAATATAATATAAAATAATATAAAAATAAAATAAAAAAAAAAGATAAATGCAAACTTTCGTGAATGAAAGTTTGAACAGAGAGGCTAGAGGAATTGGGTTTTTGATTTTCTTTTCGATCATGTGATTTATCAGTTTATCTAATCGACGAACAGACTTCAGTTCTGGGATCGTTGACACGAGGTCTTCGATTTGACGTATAAATTTTATATTTTTGATAATGTTTGAAATTCGTTGATTTTTAGAATAAATTCGATAAATTGTTAAATCATACAGTAATTGAAGATTGTTGAATTATGTATGATTTTAACGAAGTAGAGAAGATTATAGTGGTGTTATTTTGAATTATTCTCAATTTATTATAATTAGGGAATTTTAATCGTTGGATTGATATTAAAAAATTATTTATCAGTTATTATTAATTCTGATAGATATATACGGTAGAATAACCGACAAGTAACTAAATTTTGAAGTAGGAATTGAATTATGCTATAATTTTGGTTTGATATGAATTTTTGAAGTTTCAAAAGATATTTGAAACTTATATTATTGATTTTGAATTATGTTATTGATTGAAATGAATATGTTATTGATGTAGATAGATTATTATACTGATATCGATAAGCTACATCAACTGGAACGAAAAATTGAGGTATGTTGCGACCGGGTGACATACAACAAGTATCTGTATTATATGATATATGTTTGATTGAGTGGATTGAGATTACATGTCTATATGCCTTATTTGTTGAGTTGATATGGCATACATGACATGCACGTTGAACTATGCTCCTTGGATACCCTGATATGATTTGATTTGATTCTGGGGTTTGTGAACACAATGCTATGTTTGGTATTACATGACCCTTAAAGCATAGTCATTTGTGGCCCCGATGATTGATTGAGATTTGAGATTTGATGGTGCTTTGTCGACGCTATCATACGATTATCCCTGATTGAGGCCGGTGTGGCAGCTCGAGCATTGATTTGATAGCGATTCGATTGACTCTGACATGTGCTCAGTGGATGGGAAATTTGACCTGATACCTCCACGACATACATGCATTGCATATCATATATCATTGTTTAGATATCTGTGGTATATATTGTGGTTGCTTCAGGCTGAGCTTTGCTCACCCCAGATGGGGCTGTTGTTGTCTTTGTATGTGGACAATGACAGGTACTCCAGGATATCAGGAGACCGGAGATGGTACTTCTGGCGGGAGTCACAGTTTGAGTTGAGGTTTCGTGGTTTTTCCCAGTATATATGCTATGTATCTATATACCGGGGTATGTCCCGAGGATATGATTTGTTGTTGTATGAGTTGTTTTGATTATGTGTGGGCATGTTTTATGATGTGAGATGAAATACTATTTTTATTATTCAAATAACATATTTTGGGCTCATTGTAAAGAAATTTTAAACTCGTTTTCTGCTGTAATTAATTAACCTTAATCAAATTGCATTGTAATAATGATTAGGAGCTAAGGGCCTCACACGGAGTGATATCAGAGCATAGCTGGGAATGCTCGATTGAGTCTCGTGTACACTTATAGGCACAAATGAATTGTGCGTATGTGTTTGATTTATTCGTATTACTGTAAGTTATTGATGAGATTGATGATATGAAATGATGATGATGTGTAATTGATATTGATTTGTGATATTGATCCTCTGATTTGTAAATGGATCCCACGAATGAAACTTCGATTAGCAGTACTGAGAGGATAGTTGGACAATTCGAAGGATTGTCCATGGATCTGGTGATGGCTCGATTCCAGGACTTGAACCCACCGAGGTTCTTTGGCACTGAGAGTGCAAAAAGAGCTGAAGCCTGGTTGAAGGATATCGAGCATCTGTTTAATATTGTTGAATACTCTAAGGCTCGGCGAATGAAACTTGCTCTGTATCAGTTGAAGGACCGAGCAAAATCTTGGTGGGAAGCCGCTGAGATTGGACTGAAAGAGGCCGGGATTGAAGTCACATGGGATGTCTTCAAGGCCCAGTTTTTGGAGCAGTATTCCCCTCCTTCTTATTATACTGCTCAGGAGAATGAATTCAATAGTCTGCAGCAGGGAACGATGACTGTTGCAGAATATGCTTCGAAATTTTCGACTTTGTTGAAGTATACACCTCACGTAGCTGCGAATGCAAAGGCAAAATACAACAGGTTTGTGAATGGTTTACATCCTGCGATATATACTTTTGTTGTTTCTGGTTTGCCTACAAGCTACGCAGAGGCGGTTGAACGAGCAAAGGCAGCTGAAGCTGGACTAAAGCGAGGAGGTCCACAGTATACTCCTCCACCTCCAGTGACAGCTCAGCGCCTACCTTGCGTCTGAGAGGTAGGAAGTTTAAGAAGACTGGTTCCACTGTTTCTTCTTCTTCTTCGAGTTCCAGTAGATCCCAGAGAGGGAGTCCTGTGATTGCTCCTTATTGTAGTTATTGTGGAGGGAAACATACTATCGAGCAGTGTCGAGGTATGTTTGGTACTTGTTATCATTGTGGACAGGAAGGCCATTTTTCTCGTGTATGTCCGAACAGAGGTACGACTTCTTCTCAACCCCAGCCAGGATTTAGAGGTGGACCCAATATGATGAGACCTGCTGTTCCTGTTCCCTCTTTTCAGCAGTCGAATGTTCCACGATATCGAAGACCGGGTGGTCAGACTGCCCAGGTTCCTCCTCAAGTTCGAGTGTATGCTATGACCGAGGATCAGGCTAAAGAAGCTCTTGGTGGTGTGATTGCAGGTATTTGCATGCTTTGCGATTATCATGCATGTGTTTTATTTGATACAGGAGCATCTCACTCATTCGTATCTCATGCATTTGTTGCATATCATGATATTATGAGTACTCCGTTGTATGATACATTGTCGATAGCCACGCCAGCAGGAAAGATTATTTTGTCTGAGCAAGTTGTGCATAACTGTGTATTGATATAAGATGACAATGTGCTATTTCTGAATTTGATTGTCCTCCCAATGCACGACTTTGCTTGTATTGTTGGCATGGATGTCTTGACAACAAATCGAGCTACTGTCGATTGTTTTCATAGAGTGGTTCGATTTCGACCTGTTGATGGACCCAAATGGAATTTTTATGGCAAGGGTTCTCAAGCCAAAATTCCTTTGGTATCCTCTCTAGACATGTCTCGATTTGTTTAGCGGGGATGAGGGTTATCTTATCTACGCTATTGATGTCTCTAAGAAGGAGCCTTCTTTATCTGATATTCCTGTTGCGAAAGAATTCCCAGATGTATTTCCCGCTGAGATTCCTGATTTTCCTCCTCGTCGAGAAGTTGAGTTTAGTATTGATCTTGTACCGGGAACTGCGCCTATATCTAAAGCTCCTTATCGCATGGCACCTCTTGAATTGAAAGAATTGAAAGAACAATTACAGGATCTTCTCGATAAGGGATATATTCGACCGAGTGTATCACCTTGGGGAGCTCCAGTCTTATTTGTTCGAAAGAAAGATGGTACTATGTGAATGTGTATCGATTGTAGGCAATTGAATCGGGCTACTGTGAAAAACAAGTACCCACTTCCTCGTATTGATGATTTATTTGATCAGCTTCAGGGTAATTCTGTTTATTCTAATATTGATATTCGTTTTGGATATCATCAAGTACGTGTTCGAGAAGAAGATGTGCCTAAAACTGCTTTTCGTACCAGGTATGGCCACTATGAATTCTTGGTTATGCCTTTTGGTCTCATGAATGCTCCTGCTGTCTTTATGGATCTAATGAATCGTGTCTTTTGAGATTATCTTGACCGATTCGTTATTGTATTTATCGATGATATTCTTGTATATTCGAAATCGAAAAAGGAGCATGCTGAACATCTGAGACTGGTACTTCAAACTCATCGTAATGGACATTTATATGCTAAATTGTCCAAATGCGAACTCTAGATAGATAGAGTAGTATTTTTAGGCCACGTCATTTCGAGACATGGAATATCTGTTGATCCCGCTATGGTTGAAGCCGTATTGAATTGGCCGAGACCTACGAATGTTCCTGAGATACGTAGCTTCATGGGTTTAGCTGGTTATTATCGTCGTTTTATTGAAGGATTTTCGAAAATAACTAAACCTATTACTCAAATGACACAGAAGAATCAGCGATTCATTTGGCCAGAGGAATGTGAAGCTAGTTTTCTTGAATTGAAGACGAGATTGACCACAGCACATGTGCTTACTATTCCATCAGGTACCGGAGGATTTGTAGTGTGTACAGATGCGGCTGGTAAAGGTTTGGGCTGTGTTCTGATGCAACATGGCAAGGTGATCACTTATGCGTCTCGCCAATTGAAATCTCATGAAACACGTTATCCTGTTCATGATCTTGAATTGGCCGCCATTGTGTTTGCACTGAAGATTTGGCGTCATTACTTGTACGGAGAAAAGTTTATTATTTATTCGGACCATAAGAGTCTGAAGTACCTTTTTTCTCAATCTGATTTGAATATGAGGCAACGCAGATGGATGGATCTCTTGAAGGACTTTGATTGTGAGATTCAATATCACCCGGGATCGGTGAATGTTACTGCGGATGCCTTGAGTCATAAAGTTCATGATTCTGTTTTAGCTTTTGTTAGTGTCGCCAAGGAACATGAGGATATATGTACTTCTGGCTGGACTTTTCACTCGAATTGGAATTCTGTCACTGTCACCGCATTGCAAATTGAGCCGAACTTGATATCGAAAATACGAAAGGCCCAACGAAGCGATGCTCAGGTCCAAAAGTCAAAAGAACTTGTATCTACAGTACATCAGTCTGGATTTCAGATTTCTTCTGATGGTTCTTTACGACTTAATGGTCGGCTGGTAGTCCCTAATGATTCTGATTTGAAATATGTCCTTCTTCGAGAAGCACATTGTGGCAAATACAGTATTCACCCTGGAGGTCGGAAGATGTATTTGACATTGAGACGCCAATTCTGGTGGAGACGTATGAAGAAGGACATTGCTGAATTTATTTCGAAATGTCTTATCTGCCAGCAAGTAAAAGCCGAGAGAATAAAACCTGGAGGGTTAATCCATAGTCTTGAAATCCCAAAATGGAATTGGGAACATATTGCTATAGACTTTGTGACTCATTTACCTCGTTCGCCCAAGGGTTGTGATGCTATTTGGGTTGTTATTGATCGGCTTTCGAAATGTGCACATTTTATTGCGTATGAGCGGACTTATCCTTATAAGAGAATGACCCGTTTATACATTGAGAATATTGTGAGACTGCATGGTGTGCCAGTCTCAATTTTATCAGATCGTGATCCCATGTTTGCTTCTAAATTCTGGGGTAGTTTCCAAGAAGCAATGGGTACGCGTTTGGCTATGAGTACTGCTTATCATCCTCAGACTGATGGCCAAACGGAGCGTACAATTCAAACATTAGAAGATATGTTACGTGCGATTGTGATGGATTTCAGAATGGGATGGCAAGATGTCTTACCATTGGTGGAATTTTCTTATAATAATAGCTTCCAAAC
The DNA here is from genome assembly GCF_012295235.1 of Primulina huaijiensis. Taxonomy (NCBI): domain Eukaryota; kingdom Viridiplantae; phylum Streptophyta; class Magnoliopsida; order Lamiales; family Gesneriaceae; genus Primulina; species Primulina huaijiensis. Next base: position 15,554 of record NW_027355748.1, read on the forward strand.
GAGTATTGGTATGGCACCATTTGAAGCCTTATACGGGAGACGATGTAGATCACCGTTATTCTGGGATGAAATTGGTGAAAGACAATTGATTGGACCTGAAATGATACAAGAAATGAATGATAATGTTCAGTTAATTCGACAGCGGATGAAATCTGCTCAGGATCGTCAAACGAGTTATGAGAATAAACGAAGACGACCCTTAGAATTCCAGAAAGGTGACAAAGTGTTTCTGAAAATATCTCCCTTTAGAGGCACCGTTCGATTTGGCATG
>NW_027355748.1:15894-20466 GCF_012295235.1 Primulina huaijiensis
TTTTGTTCGAGTGCAATGGACACGACATGGTGTGGAGGAGTCAACGTGGGAATTGGAAAGCAAGATGCGAGAAACATATCCGCATTTGTTTGATTCTATTCCTCCTGTTCCATTGTATTCAATGTATAATGATCCATTTACTGATTTTAGTTTCGATATGTACTATAACTGGTGACATATTATATGTTTGCCAATGTTATGTATATAGAGATGTTTGAGATTTCGAGGACGAAATCTTTTAAGTTGGGGAGAAATGTGAGACCCTGAGAATAAAATAGCTTTGATGACATTTTGGTAAATAAGTTGAAAAATATTCAATTTATTTTGATAGCATTTTCGTAAATAAGTTGAAAAATAATGAATTAATTTTAAAGACAAAATGGTAATTAGTGTCATATCTTTTCCATATGAAGTCCAAATGATTTGAGATTTGGATATACCGTAGAAAACTCAAAGATATAGAAATTTCATGTTTTGAGTTTTGAAAAATTTGATCGTTTGTCTGTTCCATAGGGATATACCGATGTTAAAATGTTAAATAATATATATTATATTATNATAATGAATTAATTTTAAGGGTAAAATGGTAATTAGTGACATATTTTTGTCATATGAAGTCCAAATGATTTGAGATTTGGATATAACATAGAAAACTCAAAGATATAGAAGTTTCATGTTTTGAGTTTTGGAAAATTTGATCGTTTGACTGGTCCAAAGAGATATATCGACGTTAAAATGTTAAATAGTATATATTATATTATTTTATTTTATTAATATAATATAATATAATATAAAAATAAAATTAAAAAAAAAAGATAAATGCAAACTTTCGTGAATGAATTCAATTCATTCACCGAAAGTTTGAACAGAGAGGCGAGAGGAATAGGGTTGTTGATTTTCTTTTCGATCATGCGATTTATCAGTTTATCTAATCGACGAACAGACTTCAATTCTGGGATCGTTGACACGAGGTCTTCGATTTGACGTATAAATTTTATATTTTTGATAATGTTTGAAATTCGTTGATTTTTAGAATAAATTCGATAAATTGTTAAATCATACAGAAAGGGAAGATTGTTTAATAGTGTATGATTTTAACGAAGTAGAGAAGATTATAGTGATGTTATTTTGAATTATTCTCAATTTATTATAATTAGGGAATTTTAATCGTTGGATTGAGATTGAAGAATTATTTGTCAGTTATTATTAATTCTGATAAATATATACGGTAGAATAACCGACAAGAAACTAAGTTTTGAAGTAAGAATTGAATTATGCTATGATTTGACTTTGATATGAATTTTTGAAGTTTCAAAAGATATTTGAAACTTATATTATTGATTTTGAATTATGTTATTGATTGAAATGAATATGTTATTGATGTAGATAGATTATTATACTGATATCGATAAGCTACATCAACTGGAACGAAGAATTGAGGTATGTTGCGATCAGGTAACATACAACAGGTATCTGTATTATATGATATATGTTTGATTGATTTGATTGAGATTACATGTCTATATACCTTATTTGTTGAGTTGATGTGGCATACATGACATGCACGTTGAGCTATGATCCTTGGATACCCTGATATGATTTGATTTGATTCTGGGGTTTGTGAACACAATGCTATGTTTGGTATTACATGACCCTTAAAACATAGTCATTTGTGGCCCCGATGATTGATTGAGATTTGGGATTTGATGGCGCTTTGTCGATGCTATCATACGATTATCTCTGATTGAGGCCGGTGTGCCAGCTCGAGCATTGATTTGATAGGGATTCGATTGACTCTGACATGTGCTCAGTGGATGGGCATTTGACCTGATACCTCCACGACATACATGCATGGCATATCATATATCATTGTTTAGATATCTGTGGTATATATTGTGGTTGCTTCAGGCTGAGCTTTGCTCACCCCAGATGGGGCTGTTGTTGTCTTTGTATGTGGACAATGACAGGTACTCCAGGATATCAGGAGACCGGAGATGGTACCTCTGGCGGGAGTCACAGTTTGAGTTGAGGTTTCGTGGTTTTTTCTAGTATATATGTTATGTATCTATATACCGGGGTATGTCCCGAGGATATGATTTGTTGTTGTATGAGTTGTTTTGTTTATGTGTGGGCATGTTTTATGATGTGAGATGAAATACTATTTTTAGTATTCAAATAACATATTTTGGGCTCATTGTAAAGAAATTTTAAACTCGTTTTTCGCTGTAATTAATTAACCCTAATCAAATTGCATTGTAATAAAGATTTGGAGCTAAGGGCCCCATAGTTTCAAACAAAAAAACAGTTGCATAATATATTAATTTAATTCAAAAAGTTGTCATGGAACTAAAAAAAATATAAACACACATCATGATTTAGAGATTTTTTTTTAAAAAAATTAGACTCGTACTAAAAAATTATTAGGATCGGCTCTGCATGCAGACACCATATTTTATTGGATAACATGGCCTCTAGTGAGATGAGTTAACTTTTTGGAATGTTTTCATAGTAGAAGACCTAAGCTACCGATATTACTTTATGATATATTTTGCAGGATGAGCCGTAAAAAAGGTCGTATGGAGACACTATAGTTTATTGGTTAACACTAGTCTCTATTATGTGATATGAGATATCATCAGCAGCAAGACATTTTCTTCTGGTTCATGGACCTGAGGCCTTAATCAATAGCACTCAAGTAGTAAAAGAATACAGTTTGCATACCTCCTGAAAAGAGTTGTGGGGAAGATTAATGGCTGGGGTAATAAATTCTTCTTGGCGAGGGGAAAAGAGGTTCTCATAAAATTAGTCCTTCAAGTAATTCCACCTTATGCAATGTCATGCTTCCGGATTCCTCAGTCCATATGCGAAAGTATTGAAAGAGAATGTGCGAAATTTTGGTGGAGATATGATTCGAGAAACAGAAAGTTGCATTGGAAGAAATGGGATTACTTGTGCAAGCCGAAGTGTCAAGGAGGGATGGGATATATGAAACCTCAAATATTCAATAAATCGCTACTCGCGAAACAAATTTGGAGAATTGTCCGAAATCCCCACTCCCTAGTCACCTGGGTCCTAAAAGCTCGCTACTTCAAACATGTAGACGTTATGAGCGCATCTATGGAAAACAATCCATCTTACATATGGCGCTCTCTCATGTGGATCCGAAGTATGCTGGATGAAGGATTATGCTGGAGGGTTGGTAATGGTACTTCAATAACAATATTCCAAGACAAGTGGGTGCCAAAATTTCGTAGTCATGTAGTTAACCATGGCGCTACGGAACTGAACCAGCTCACTGTTAGTAATTTGATTAAGGATGGGAAATGGGATGACCAGAAGGTGGGAGAAATTGTCCTTCCGTATGTGGCGGATGTGGTGCTCAGTATTCCTCTACCGCATATCCCACAACCAGATTCTATGTTCTGGAAATATGATGCTAAAGGCAAGTTCTCTGTTAGAGAGTGATATAGAGCTGGTATCGGACTTCAATATCCGCCCGAAAACCAAATAGAAAACCCTATGTTGAATTGGTGGCGATTCCTGTGGTCCTTAACTATCCCGCAAAAAATTATGATTTTTTGGTGGAGGGTTGCGCACGATATTATCCCAACCAAGATGAATCTTTTAACACATCATGTACCGGTTGAAGGTGTATGCCCATTATGCGGGTTTGGCAGGGACACAACGGATCATGCACTATTTTTCTGTCAAGAAATCCCAGGATTTTGGTAGGGCCGGGTTTTTAAAAAATTACTGAAACGGGTTCGAGGGCGCACTACATTTGACATTTGTTTTTGGATGATGGAGCAATTAAGTAAATCTGAATTTGAAAGATTTGCTTGCATGACATGGGGTGCGTGGCAAGATCGTCTTCGGATTACACATTGCACAGAGGGTACAAGTAAATCTTTATTGCAGCAATGGGATGATAAGTACATTGAAGAATTTTGGGCTGCACAACGTGATGTTCATATTGGAAATCTCGGCCCTGTATATAGCTCACCAAGGGTCTGGCACCCACCCCCGATGGGACAATTCCGACTTGATGTGGATGTCGCCTTCAGGGATCAACAGAATGCTTTTGGTGCTACAGGAGTACTCCGGAACTCCGATGGGAACTTAATACTTGCTTTTGGGCGTCGAATTGAGCAACCACTATCCGTGGTACATGCGGAACTTATAGCTTTGAAGATGGATTTACATCAGTTGAGGGATAGGGGTTTCTCCAACGTCCAAGTTTTCTCTGACTCGCAGATGGCCGTATAAGCAGTCATGGATCCATCGCTATATTTTGGTTAAATTGGTTCTTGCGCTCAGGAGATCAAACATATGGTCGTGGAAAAAAGAGTTGTTAGCCTCAAGCACATGCGACGCTCGACTAATCTTGTTGCACACACTTTAGCATAATTTTTTTCCTTCTCCTACACCTTTCTGTTGGGTAAATGGAGATTTTCCTTCTTGGTTGATAAATATTGTATCCATGAACGCTTATTCTTAATCAAAGTGATACGAATTTTCCAGTAAAAAAAAAAAAAAATTTCAATAGCACTCAAGTATGTATAATATCTCATT
>NW_027355749.1:0-538 GCF_012295235.1 Primulina huaijiensis
ACAAAGTTGACTATCGAAAAATGGTTGGACTAGTGTGCATGAGTATCATGTACTCACAGGTTAGATTTTCATGCTTTGTATCTCAACTTGAACCTAAAAATGTAGATAAAGCTTTAAAAGATGAATTTTGGATTAATGCAATGCATGATGAGCTTGAACAATTTTTTCGAAATGATGTGTGGAACTTGGTTCCACCTCCTGACCATGGTAACATAATTGGTACAAAATGGATTTTTAAGAATAAAACTGATGAGTCGGGAAACATCATTCGAAACAAAGCAAGGTTGGTTGCTCAAGGGTACANGCAGTCCGACTTTTGCTAGCTATTGCATGCTACATGAAAATCAAACTTTTTCAAATTGATGTTAAAAGTGCATTTTTAAATGGAATTTTGAGTGAGGAAGTGTATGTTAGACAACCTAAGGGTTTTGAGGATCCACACCATTTGGATCATGTTTATAAATTGAAGAAGGCACTTTATGGTTTGAAGCAGGCACCACGTGCATGGTATGGAAGATTGACAGAATATCTACTTGAA
>NW_027355750.1:0-391 GCF_012295235.1 Primulina huaijiensis
CGCACCGGCTCGCGTGTCATTGGGCGCATCAGGATTTTATTCCGACTTCAAATCCAACGCCACAAATGCGTTATTTACGTAGGAAAACTCGGGGGAAAACAATCTTCGCTCGGGAGAATCATCATTTATCTCGCATGTTTGCGCTAAATACCCCGTCTACCTGCAGCCCTTGTCTCTGGGGCTAGCAACTTCGGCGCCAACGGGGCACGATTATTTCGAATCGATTCCCTTGCCCAAGAAAACCAGCACCATTATTTATACCAATCCAACACCATTGGCACATTATATACATATGAAAACTCGACGAAAAACCACATTGTCTCGAGAGATTCGTCGTTTTTTGTCGCCCGTGTCGGCCATCGGCGCACCTGCTCAGCGCGTGTCATTGGGC
>NW_027355751.1:0-1238 GCF_012295235.1 Primulina huaijiensis
TACTCTTCAGCATACTGGTTCATGGAATATGTCGTCTTGACTGGATGAAAATGCGCTGACTTGGTCAGACGATCAACAATAACCCAAACAGAGCTAAAACCTTTCTGCGTTCTGGGAAGACCAGTCACGAAATCCATCGTAATGTGCTCCCATTTCCATTGAGGAATCGGCAATGATAACAATGTCCCAGCAGGTCTCTGGTGCTCGATCTTCACCTGCTGACAAGTTAGGCACTGAGAAATAAACATGGCAATATCTTTCTTCATACCTGGCCACCAATAGATTCTACGAAGATCCTGATACCTCTTAGTGCTGCCTGGATGTATCGAGTATGGCGCTGTATGTGCCTCTGTCAAGACGTCTCGCCGAATATCATCACCAGCAGGAATGCAAATACGGCCTCTAAACATCACCAAACCATCTCTATCCGTCGCAAACTCTGAATTACCTCTCTCCTCTGCTCTAGCTCTCAACTCTAAAAACTGAACATCAATAGCCTGCTCTCTACGGATCCTGTCCGTCAATGTAGCCCGAATGACCAACGCTGAAAAACGAGCAATGGTTCCAGGAACCACCAAAGCTATCTCCTTTTGCTGCAAATCTAACAACAACGGCTGCTGAATCATAGAACTTAAAGAAGAACTCGACTTACGACTCAATGCATTCGCTACAACATTCGCCTTCCCTGGGTGGTAACTAATAGTCACATCATAGTCTTTGACTAGCTCTAACCACCGTCTCTGTCGCATATTAAGTTCTTTCGGTGAAAACAAATACTTTAAACTCTTGTGGTCTGTGAAAATTTCACACTTTTTGCCATACAAATAATGTCTCCAGATTTTCAAGGCGAAAACCACAGCCGCCAGCTCCAAATCATGCGTAGGATAATTCTTCTCGTAATCCTGGTTATTATTAGTTGAAGGTTAGGGAGTCTGATATCCCTAAGACGGCGTTCCGGACCAGGTACGGTCACTATGATTTTCTTGCGATGTCTTTTGGTCTGACCAATGCTCCTTCAGTCTTCATGGATCTTATGAAGCGTGTGTTCAAGCCGTATTTGGATAGCTTTGTCATTGTTTTTATCGATGACATTTTGATTTACTCCAAGACCAGAGAGCTTCATTCAGAGCACGTCAGAGTTGTTCTTCAGTTGCTGAGAGAGAAGAGATTGTATTCTAAGTTAAAGAAATGTAAGTTCTGGTTGGAGCAGATTTCTTTCTTAGGCCATGTTGTTTCGA
>NW_027355752.1:0-515 GCF_012295235.1 Primulina huaijiensis
GTTGGTTTTAGTTCCAAGAAATATCTTTTATCTCGGAGGATAGTGCGCGTTGTACCACTATCGGGTATGCAAACTTCAGCTTTGCTCATAGCATTTTCCATATTTGAACTTCAAAAAATATGCAATGAAAAAAAAATTAATGACAATACATATTTAAATATAACACATATCATAATTGTACAATAAAACATTATCATATAAATACATGAAAAACAAATTATTGTACATTTATATTCTACCACTATATTGTTCATTTTCAGAGAAATCATTGAGAAAATCTGCAGCATCAATATTGTTCATTTCTATCCCACCAACATATTGATCATTTCCAGAGAAATCATTCATAAAATCAGCAGCATCAAAATGAGTTGAATCACTCAAACGGTCACTTCGCTCAGTGAAGTTGGTCTCCTTTTCTTTCCCCTTTATCGATTCTTTATAAAGTTTGCAAAGATGCTCAGGGGCTCGAAAAATACGAGACCAATGTCCTGGAGTACCGCATCTGAAACAAGAAC
>NW_027355753.1:0-456 GCF_012295235.1 Primulina huaijiensis
AACAATTTATTTCGGTATACAAAAAAAGAACTTACTTTTACTCCGAGACAAGTATGCTACTATATTTTTGTTAAAAGTAAGTGCTTATTTTGATCTACAAACAACTTACTCTTACTCCACGATCAGTAATGAAGGGTGTGCAGTTCTTTAAATGGCATGAATATGTATTCTAATAAATCTTAATTGGAAAAACCAAGCATGACTGAATTTACGTTGCATATGCGAATATCCAGTATGATATCACATATGTTGAGTATCTCATTTACCAAATCCAGTATTTTAAAATTAAAATTAGGTATTTCGCAAGTAAAAATAAGTACTTCAAAATGTTCTATACTTAGTGATCGAGCAAAACTTTCATTATAAAATTCGTAGTAAAAATTAATAATATTCAAGCTCAAAATAATCGCTAGTGCATGATGTCAAGTAATAATATAGTGTACAAGAGTACGAGTA
>NW_027355754.1:0-255 GCF_012295235.1 Primulina huaijiensis
TCTTTTGATTCAGATGCGGGTTATCTTTTGTTCTTGCGGGATTACAATCTATATTTTGCTCTGTGATCCACATTATCGGATTCTCCAGGATGATAGCTATGGGATGAGAGCTTTTGCATGGATTCTGTGCTTATCTCGCCGTTATCATTTCGTCTTCTTCAGCAGATGATGGTTATCTTTTGCTCTTGCGGGATTGTGATCTATATTTTACTCGGTGATCTACATTGTTGGACTTTCCAGGATGATAGCTATGGG
>NW_027355755.1:0-687 GCF_012295235.1 Primulina huaijiensis
CTGACCGCGAGAAGCTCATGAAGTCACGTCGTCGGTCTGTAAGTTCTACAGTTACGCATTTTATTTAAAGCATGAATTATTTAACAGCATGTTTACATGAAATGTTTTACTTCCATATTTATGTTATTGTTCAGTACTTAAATTTAAATAAATTATGGAATTATGCATGTTAGTTACGTATGGGTTATGTATGGAATAGTATGCCCCCTAGACGCATTCTCGAGCACACTATAAATGAGGAGCCTCGCCAGGAGGACAGGGAGGAGCAGAGGCAGGAGAGAGACTTACCACCTCCACCACCACCGGACATGAATGCCCAGATGCTAGCTGGGATGACTCGGTTCTTCGCGCAGTTTGCGGAGAACAATGCTGTGGCGACCAGGCCGACAGAGCCTGAGGCAGTATACGAGAGATTCATGAAGATGCGTCCAAAGGAGTTTTCTGGGACGACGGACCCCATGGTTGCCGAGGGCTGGATCAAGTCCCTCGAGGTTATTTTCGAGTTCATGGAGCTTGGAGATGCAGATCGAGTTCGTTGTGCCTCTTATCTGTTCGGAGGAGATGCCCGCTTATGGTGGGAAGGAGCTTCAGTAGCCCTTAACTTGGCTACCCTGTCATGGACACGTTTCACGGAGGTATTCAACTCCAAGTATTTTACGGATGAGGTGCGCACCCGATTGACCACGG
>NW_027355756.1:0-492 GCF_012295235.1 Primulina huaijiensis
GAAGAAAACAAACAAACGAGACGAACACGGCACTACGGAGTCGGAATTTTTTTTTCCTTTTCTTATTGTCTTGTTGGAAGCTCTCGATGATGCTGCTGCTCACACACGATTTTTCTGCTATTTTACTGATATTTTCGAATGAGGGAAGGGTAGGGAGTGTTAAGGAATGAACGGGGAAAGATACAAGGAAAAATGGAGAAGTCAAGTCATACATTTAGATGCTAGATACAAAGAATGTGTTGATTGTCAATCCCATGGTCCCCTCCACAATGCTGCACGTGAATTGTGCTGAGTGATGACCGAAATGAGCTTCTAGAATGCAAGATGAGGTATTGCTTAAATTATTAATTATAGGTGATAAAAAAAATGAGGGAGTTAATATACCAAGAAGGTTATGGAAGGGTAGTCTAGAATGGAGAGTTGTCAACATAATTAAATTGCTTAAGAGGTGGCCGAAATTATCTAATAAAAATGAAGGTAAAAAATGTTGCT
>NW_027355757.1:0-467 GCF_012295235.1 Primulina huaijiensis
GCAGCGGCATGTAAAATTGCATGTCCCTATATAGAAATAGGGAGCCTCATTTGCAGACGTTTGATCAATAATTCCGCCAATCCATTCTGTGTATGTACATGAGCAACAGGATGCTCAACAATGATTCCCATAGACATACAATAATCATTGAAAGTCTGAGAAGTAAATTCACCAGCATTATCAAGTCTAATTTTCTTGATTGTATAATCGGGAAATTGATTCTTCAATTTTATTATTTGAGCAAGTAATCTTGCAAATGCAACATTTCGAGTTGACAATAAACATACATGTGACCATCTGCTGGAGGCATCAATCAATACCATAAAGTATCTGAATGGTCCACATGGTGGATGAATTGGTCCACAAATATCACCCTGAATACGTTCAAGAAACATTGGTGATTCAATTTGGATTTTGGCTGATGATGGTCTTATAATAAGTTTTTCAAGAGAACATGCTTTACATTG
>NW_027355758.1:0-430 GCF_012295235.1 Primulina huaijiensis
CTGAAACATCTGCACAACCAATCGATTATTCACATATAGTACATCTTCACGTACCTGATATTCTGATCGATGCACTGCTCTGATCATCGATATTGAGTTTTGTACATTCTGATCAACTTTCTGAGCCGCTTTAATTTTTAAAATCTGCTCTGGTTCGGCTTGAACAGCATATAACCTCAATGGTCTACCATCTGTCTCAAATACCAATCCAGACAAACAGCAATATTTTATCAAATTCGAAACACCTATCGTCGATAAGGATAAAGAACGTACCTTTCGACTCAGTGCATCAGCTGCTGCATTCGACTTTCCCGGATAATATTTGATTTCACAATCAAAGTCTTTCAGTAAATCCAGCCATCTTCGCATCTCATATTCAGTTCTAATTGTGAAAACAGATATTTCAAACTTTTGTGATCAAAATAAATTT
>NW_027355759.1:0-255 GCF_012295235.1 Primulina huaijiensis
TTTAGCCTTTTAATTTTTGTTTTTGACACATATTCAAACACACCGCGCCATCTCCCAAATTACTCGAGCCACGCCCAAGCCACCTCGAGCCAAACCCGAGCCAACCCATATAGGAACCATCTTGGACTCTTAGAACCCATTGGACCTGCCCCTAAGCTCCAAAACAAAAGCTAAACAAAAGCTGCAGAAACAGCCAATAAACCCACCTAAACTACCCTTGAGCCATGTTCGTTTTTCCTCGAGCCAAGCTCAAAC
>NW_027355760.1:0-3812 GCF_012295235.1 Primulina huaijiensis
TGGCTGATATTATTCGGGATCATAATTCGCTAATTTGACCTTGCGCACCTACTGAGGAAAGGAGTTTCCCGTTTTCACTATAGGGTAGTGAAAGATGTCAAAATAGTGGGAGTAAATATTTATAAAGTAAAAGTCCATACTTTATATCATACCAAATATTTTAAAATAGTCATTAACATTTATCTGTTTTACTTTTCAGTACAAATTTTGACAATGTCTTCGATTCGCAATCCGTTGTCTGCTATACTCGACAAACATATTTTAACCGGACCTAATTATCTCAATTGCCTAAGGAATCTAAAAATCGTCTTGAATTCGGAAAGGATCTCATATACACTGACTGAGTCACCCCCTGTTGAGGCTCCGACTGACTGCACTCCTGAGGAATTGAAGACTTACAAGGAATGGTGTGACCATGACTTGAAAGCCAGGTGTTATATGCAGTCTTCTATGAATGATGAGCTGCAGAGGCGTTTTGAGGATGCAAAGAGTGCTGCTGACATTCATTTGCATCTCAAGGAGCTCTTTGGTGAGCAAAATCGACCTCTTAGGCATGCTATCGTCAAGGAGCTGATCACTTTGCGCATGCGAGATGGGGCCTCGGTCCATGAGCATGGCCTGAAGTTGATTGGGCTCGTGGACAAGCTCGTTGGCATGGATTTGATGTTGCCTTCGGAGTTGACAAGACGTGTTGCTCTTGTCACTGCCTAGCTCGTTTGATCCTTTTGTGGCGAATTTCAATATGAACAAGATGGAGCCGACCCTTGAGGAGTTGGTGAACGTGCTTGTGACCTTTGAGTCCACCATCAAGAAAGAGAAGCCGGTTCTTTTTGTGGGTTCTTCATCTGGCACGAAGATTGATCAACGTGGGAAGGGAAAGAAGCGTTCTTTCCAAGGTCCCAAGAAGAACGTGCCCTTGAAGAGGCAGACTCCGAGTCCAGCTGTCGCAGCCACACCAGTGAAGGCTGACAAGACTGTTGACACCTGTCATCACTGCAAGAAGCCTGGACATTGGAGGCGTAACTGCAGGGAATACCTTGCCCAGAAGAGTTCTGGAAATGGTATGTTCTATATCGAAGTAAATATTTCAATTAACTCTACTTCTTGGGTATTAGATACAGGCTGTGGCTCACATCTCTGTAATGAGTTGCAGGGGATGGGAAGAAGTAGGAGGCTTAGGGAAGGTGAGACCTTCTTGAGGATGGACAATGGAGCAAGAGTTGCTGCCAAGGCCATAGGAGATGTTTACTTGCTTTTGAACAATGATCTTAAGTTAATTTTAAGAGATGTTTTGTTTGTACTTGAATTGGTGAAAAACATTGTTTCCATTTCTATGCTTGATAAAGATGGATTTTCTTGTTTATTTAGCAAAGGTGTTTGCAACATTTACAAGAACGAATGTTTAATTGGTACTGGAGAACTTGAAAACGATCTCTACACCTTAAAATTGAAAGATATTCCACTTAACAATGTCAAAGCAATAACAACAACAAACAAGCGAAAACAAGATACTCTAAATTCGGCACAATTATGGCATGCTCGATTAGGAAATATTTTCCTAAGAAGGATGAACAAGCTTGTGAGGGCCCGTAATTCGTATTCATAATTTTGCGGAATTATTAAAAATTTTCTCTTTTAATAAATAAAATTGCAACGTATAAAAACTTTCGTAAAATAACCCAACGGTTTAACATAAACATAGCAGCGGAAACTGAATAATGTTTTAAACAATAACTTAAAATATATATAAAGTTATAACAAGAGTTTGAACATAAAACTGAATAAATAAACGTGAGGTCCTCGGGTTCGTACTACCGCCGATCCGAGCTAACTCACTGGTCTCCGCCCTCAGCCTCTGCATCGTCAGTACCTACATCAATCAAGTCTAGTGAGTCTAAAGACCCAGCATGCATATATTGTGAATAACAAGTAAATATATCATAAAATCGTATGCAAAGTAAAAATACCGTATCGTAAAGTGTAACGTGAAAATCGTGTCATGAGTAATTATAAATACGTGCATAACTGAAAAATCGTACATAAAAGAGTTGCTCGATAGAGCCCTGTCATAACATATCATATCGTAATTTTTCTTTAGAGATAATGTTCTACGCAAGTGGCCCATAACATAACATGCACGTCTGATCAGACTAAACCACAGTATACTGGGCGGTAGAGATCATCACAGCCCTTGGACTGGATATCCGTACCCATACATAATCGTAAACCGGTCGTAAGTCACCGGGTGAAGCAATCCCATAAGCGTAAGGTGGCCACAAGACATATCGCATATATCTCAAAAATAAACATTTTTTTTTTTTTTTTATGCACGTAATATAATTATTATCCTGTTTTAATTTACCAAATGAGTTGGATCGTTCCCAGGCTCACTGCGACCTAATTCTAACATGAGACACATGCAATAATCTCAACTTGACCAACACTTCATATTCGAACTAAAAACGAGACAATTACGCCCAACAAACTTAGTATCTAACCATGACTCCGTACCAACCCGAACCAACATCGAACCATCGTTTAGTCATGATTAAAATACATCTAAAATACTGGAAAATATATACAAAGGGCTGTAATACACGAAAATTGTGCATGGAGGCCAAAATCATGAAACGCTCTTTCGAGAGTCACTTTGGCACATTGCACCGTAAATTCTCGTACGACTTCTAAACTTAACCAAATCACGAACGGCCAAAAACATGACCTTCCTAACTCAATAAGGTACTGTCCAGTCCAAGGCCATAGGCTAAAAGCCAACCAAGAACTCGAAACACACCTCTGAACCGAAGGCACAGTTTCTGTCCAGGAAATTACAGCAGCAGCTGTTGCGCTTCCTTGCTTTGTTTTCGAGACTATTGGCCATTGGGGCTTGAACCACCGACCAGAGCCTCTTACCAACATCCTAAGGTGTGATTTGAACCATGGCTAAGGGCCCTAGGCCAACCACAATCCAAACCAACACCTACGACAAATCTGAAGTTCCACTCGAGAACACATATGTTGTACCGTGGGGAGTGTTGCTTGTTCTTGCTGTAATGTATCATTCCAGTGGCCATATGAACGACCAAGGATGATATAAACATCATGAGGTATTGCATGGCTAAGGGCTAGAAGCCAACCAAGATCCACCACAAACCAAGAAGCCGAAGCTTCACACACACAAACAAAATTCAGAAAAACTAAAATCGAAGGGGCTTGCGTTGTTGCTGTCCAACTGACTTGGGACGTGGCTCAAGCCACTTAAGGCTGACTTGACCACGTCCTATGCTTGCTAGGGAAGGGTCCTAGCCATGGCTACAGGCCCTTGGCCAGCCATGATCCAAGTAAGACCCGAAACCACTCACAAGCTCCACCCGAGAACACACCTCACACGCGTGGGGTGTCTTGCTTGTTTTGCTGTCAAATGAAGGATCCAATGGTTATGAAGTTAACCATTGTCAATGCTACACATGCTAAGGTGTTGTATGAGTCATGGCTAAGGGCTAGAAGCCAACTGCAACGCACATGACACCATAAATTCGAAACTCAACACACACAACCAAAATCAGAAAAATGAATACCTATGGGGCGCTGTTCTTGTTTTATTTTTAAAACCGATGGGACCATGAACCAAGCCATGAAAGGTCATCATGGTCACGTCCTAGACATGCTAAGGAAGTGTTCAAACCATGGTTATAGGCCCTAGGCCAACCAAGAACCGAACCCTTGCCTTAGACAAACAAGAATCAGAAATTGAGACTCGAAATGGTAGCTATGGGAAGTTGCTGTCAAATCTCTTCCTCCAGCGTGTAGGG
>NW_027355761.1:0-3070 GCF_012295235.1 Primulina huaijiensis
GGTATCAGAGCTTTAGATCCTTTAGATTGAAATAGAATAGATTGAACGGGGTAGATGAGCCTTCTTCCTTGCTTTTGTGTGCTAGCATGATTTATTGCTTTCCCTATGATATGTTGTATTGTTATCTGATTTGATTTCAGCATCTAATTGCAAAGACTGAATCAGAACCGATTCTGGATCAGAGGTATATGATCAGAGGAGGACTGAGACAGATTGTATAGATTGTGTACTAATCCGTTTGATAATCAGATATGCCTCCTCGACGAGTACCGCAACCAGTAGCAGGTCGGGCACTAGAACAGGGCAGTACTTCGAATGACCCTATGGATGTTACTGCAACACCAATGGAGACGTTGTTAAAGCGGTTTCAGTCGTTCCGACCACCGACACTGAAGGGTACGAAAAATTCAGTTGACTGTGAAAGGTGGTTAGATGACATTGAGATGTTATTTGAGTCCCTTGATTATACTGATGAGCAGCGAGTGAAGTTGATTGGGCACCAACTGCAAGAGGTTGCCAAGAACTGGTGGCTTACCACGAAGAGAGCCTTAGAGCATCGTGGCACAGAGGTTACTTGGAAGGTGTTCAAGACAGAGTTATATCAGCGATTCTTTCCCGTCTCCTACCGAAAAGACAAAGGTGCTGAATTTGCCAATTTGAGACAGGGACAGCTGAGCATCGAAGAATATGTTGCTAAGTTCTCTGCATTGCTCCGATTTGCTCCCCACGTTGTTGGGAATGACGAGGCCGTTGCGGATCAGTTTATCAATGGCCTGAATCCGGAGATATTCACCTTGGTGAACACGGGACGACCCAATAATTTTTCTGATGCCTTGAACCGGGCGAAGGGAGCAGAAGCCGGGTTGCTTAGGCAACGAAGCACTTCTTATACCACTCAGACTCCTATGCCACCCCAGCCCTCGGGTCAGTATCAGCAACCACCTCCCAGATTCGAGAGGGGTGGTAGCAGCAGCGGGAGGAAAGACATTTTGAAAGTGAAGGGGAAGCAGTTCAAGAAATCAGGGAGCAGTTCATCGAGCTCCAGTGGGCCGAGACAGACGGGGTCGGGCCAGAGATCAGAGTATACAGGGGTTTACTGTAGTTCTTGTGGAGGTAGACATGCCACCAAGCAGTGTCAGGGCGTGATGGGTCGCTGCAACATTTGCAGACAGCAGGGCCACTTCGCCAGGGTCTGTCCACAGAGAGGAGCACAACAGACTCAGAGTGTAGGAACATCTGGCTCTGTAGCTCAGCCTGAGAGGCAAGCTTCATCTGTTCATTCATTCCAGCCAGTCCCTACAACGACACAGCCCCGAGCCAGAGGTGGTCAGACAGTGAGCCAACCTCCCAGACAGCAGGCTCGAGTGTTTACATTGACAGAAGAGCAGGCTCAGGATGCCCCTGATGACGTGATAGCAGGTAATTGTTCGCTTTGCGGTTACCCTGCTTATGTACTGATAGACACAAGTGCATCACATACATTCTTATCTGAGCATTTTGCATCGACACATGCATTGCCTATGGAGTCGTTGTCTACTGTAGTGTCTGTCTCTTCTCCTTTGGGGACAGGATTAATATCAGTGACATCTGTTAGATCGTGTTTACTCCAGTATGATGGGCATGAGCTAGATTTAGACTGTATTGTGCTTGGATTATCTGATTTTGATTGCATTATTGGTATCGACATGCTAACCAAGTACAGAGCGACAGTAGATTGTTTCCACAAGATTGTTAGATTCAGACCAGAGATGGAGGAAGAGTGGAAGTTCTACGGCAAAGGCTCTAGAGCTAGGATTCCTTTGATTTCAATATTGTCTATGACTCGATTACTACAGAAAGGAGCAGAGGGGTTCCTTGTCTATTCAGTAGATCTACTGAAATCGAGTCCTACCTTGGCTGATATGCCAGTGGTTTGCGAGTTTGCAGATGTGTTTCCTGATGAGATTCCGGGATTACCTCCAGTCAGAGAGGTAGATTTTAGCATCGACCTAGTACCAGGTACGGTTCCTATTTCTCGAGCTCCTTATAGAATGGCACTGATCGAGTTGAAAGAATTGAAAGAACAACTTGAAGATTTGTTGGCCAAGGGATATATCAGACCGAGTGTATCTCCTTGAGGCGCACCAGTGCTATTCGTGCGAAAGAAAGACGGTTCGATGAGATTGTGTATCGATTACCGGCAACTGAACAAGGCAACAGTAAAGAACAAGTACCCATTGCCTCGCATCGACGATTTGTTTGATCAATTGCATGGATCCTCTGTCTATTCCAAGATCGACTTGCGATCTGGATATCATCAGCTGCGAGTCAGAGATTCAGATATACCGAAGATTGCATTCCGAACCTGGTATGGACATTTCGAGTTTATTGTCATGCCTTTTGGTTTAACGAATGCGCCAGCGGTGTTTATGAGTCTGATGAACCGTGTCTTTCAGAGGTATCTGGATGAGTTTGTGATTGTTTTTATTGATGATATTTTGGTTTATTCGAGAAATGAGACTGATCATGCTGAGCATTTGAGAATTGTGTTGCAGACGTTAAGAAATGAGCAACTGTATGCTAAACTGTCAAAGTGTGAGTTTTGGCTGAGACAGGTTGTCTTCTTGGGTCATATCATATCTGGAGACGGTATTTCTGTTGATCCGAGCAAGGTTGAGGCAGTGATTAGTTGGCCTAGACCAACTTCTGTGCCAGAGATACGCAGTTTCATGGGTCTGGCAGGGTACTATCGACGATTCATTCGAGATTTTTCCAGTATAGCGAAGCCAATCACTCAGTTGACTCATAAGAATTCGCCTTTTATCTGGTTTGAAGATTGTGAGTCGAGCTTCGTAAAGTTGAAGAAGAGATTGACTAGTGCTCCAGTCCTGACGATACCTGCAGGTACGGGTAATTTCATTGTATATTGCGATGCATCTCACAGAGGGTTAGGATGTGTTCTTATGCAGCGACAGCATGTTATTGCCTATGCTTCGAGACAGTTGAAGCCACACGAGACTCGATACCCAATTCATGATCTTGAATTGGCGGCTATCGTCTTTGCACTGAAGATATGGCGACACTATCTCTA
>NW_027355761.1:3635-5689 GCF_012295235.1 Primulina huaijiensis
ATATGATCAGATGGCAGATATATATGTCAGAGAGGTTGTCAGATTACATGGTGTGCCGAAGTCGATCGTATCAGATCGTGATCCACGATTCACTTCACACTTTTGGCACAGTCTACAGCAGGCTCTAGGTACGACTTTACACTTGAGTACTGCTTACCATCCCCAGACAGACGGACAGTCAGAGCGGACTATCCAGACTTTAGAAGATATGCTGAGAGCTGTAGTACTAGATTTTGGTACTAGTTGGCAAGATTCACTAGCTCTTTGTGAATTCTCGTACAACAACAGCTACCAGACTAGCATCGAGATGGCACCGTTCGAAGCGTTATACGGAAAGAAGTGCAGATCTCCGTTGTACTGGGATGACATCTCAGAGGTACCAGAACTTGGGCCTGATATGATTCGTGAGATGACTGAGAAAGTAAAGATAATTCAGAAACGAATGAAGACGGCACAAGATAGACAGGCGAAGTACGCGAACATCAGACGTAGACCGTTAGTGTTTGAGCAGGGAGACAGAGTATTTTTGAAGATTTCTCCTTTCAGAGGCGTGGTCAGATTTGGCAAGCGTGGGAAGTTGTCTCCTCGATACGTCGGTCCGTACGAGATTCTTGAAAAGATTGGCGATCGTGCGTATAGACTTGCTCTTCCTCCTTCTCTATCTGGGGTACATGACGTCTTTCATGTATCGATGTTACGTAGATATATGCCAGATAGTTCTCATGTCATTCAGCCTGAAGAAGCCGAGTTAGATCAGACCTTGAGTTACGTTGAGCAGCCGATTCAGATTCTTGATCGGAAAGAGAAACAGCTCCGAACAAAGACTATTCCATTAGTGAAAGTCCAATGGAATCGTCATGTCCTTGAAGAAGCGACTTGGGAAACAGAATCAGAGATGAGGCAAAGATATCCAGAACTATTCGCATGATGTGAGTATTTAGTCAGTGTTGATAGCCTTGATTGATTGCTTGCGAGTTCGAGGACGAACTCATATCTAATAGGGGGAGAAATGTAATGCCCAAGAATTGTAGGTTGATAAGATGAGATTATGAAGTTTGCATGAAAGGACACCGCCCCCGCGCCCCAGTTTCGACCGCACCCGCGGTGTAAGGGCAGCAAGTAGAGTTTTGAATACAAGAGAGACCGCACCCGAGGTCCAAGACCTACCCCACCCGCGGTTGTAACTCATTAAACGTGAAGAATTACAGTAGGGTCACCGCACCCGCGGTCAAAGACATACCGCACCCGCGGTCGTTGATTTTGAAATGTTGAAGGATTGCCGTAGTCTGAGCGCACCCGCGCTGAGCAGTGCACCGCACCCGCAGTAGATGGACAGTAGGTTGTGAAATTTGGGCCGAAGCATGAGCGCACCCGCGGTCCCTAAGCCACCGCACCCGCGGTCTTGCGTGTTACACAAAGAAATGGCCATGTG
This sequence comes from Primulina huaijiensis, assembly GCF_012295235.1. Lineage (NCBI taxonomy): Eukaryota > Viridiplantae > Streptophyta > Magnoliopsida > Lamiales > Gesneriaceae > Primulina > Primulina huaijiensis. The sequence continues at coordinate 5,068 of NW_027355761.1, forward strand.
TTACTCAACATGCATGATATATATATATGTGTAACCTTCATTTTTGCTGGCATTTCAGACCACCGAGAAAACCCCTTAGCATCTTCAAGTTTCTTCAAGGCCTTGAAGTAAGATTTCTTAAGATCTAGTTATCCAAATTCTAATCCAAGTAGAGATTATTGATCCTTGCATCATTGGCTACAAGAAGATGTAAGTTTCTTTTCATTTCAGCAATGTTTGAAGTTAAGTGTTGGGGAAAATCGGATATGGTGGTTATTATGTATTCTTGATATGTTGAGCATAATATAATTGCAATCGGATCGATTTTCGGATACTGCATGAGATGGGTTCGTTGTTCCAGCATGTAGTATGTGGAAATTATACAGATTTCAGAGTATATATTTGTGTTTTGATAGGATTATGAGTTGATTGTGATTGATTATGTTGAGTTGATGTTATCGGTATTGAGAACTACGCAGTTATGCTATCGACTTATACCGAGAATGATTATTGACTTGTTCAAGACTTGATGTGAGTTCTATATTGATAAACTACTTCTATATATTGTCATTTCAGATTTGATTGACAGATTTGATCTTCGACTTCAATATCTTGATCAATTCCTACGACACGAAAGGTATAA